>NC_044979.1:159178972-159336055 GCF_008728515.1 Papio anubis
CTCAAAGTTTATCTGAAAATGTGACAAGACCTCTTCTAAGGCTGAATAATATTTCATTGTACGTACATGTCAAATTTTTTGATGTGTTCATCAGTCAAGAAACATCTGGATTGTTTCAGCCTTTTGGCTTCTGTGAATATTGCTACAATAAAAAGGAGGTTAAAAAAAAAAAAAAAGAATTGATGAACCCTAAAACTAATCAGCATTTTTTCATTGATAGGACTAGAAAGAAATGAGAACATCTGTGATGTCGATCAGTGATGTGAAAATAGTACATGGAAATCAAGCAAGTAAAAATGAGAAGATCTATCAGAATTGTTAACATGGTTACTTATGCTAAAATCACCTCCATTGATGAAAAACCTAATCACTAAGGTCATTCAACTTTCACTTTGTAAAATTGTACTCTAAACAAAGGACATATCCTAAGGATGTGAAACAAAAATAATACATCTTTTAATAAACTTCAAGCCATTTTTCTCCAAGTGTAAAACTTAAATCAAATTAAAACTATTAATACTTAATTTCGTTTTTTCCAGAATATTATATGTGATTTAAAGGCCATTGTACAGCTATTTTCTGGCTCTGAAGGACCCTCACGAGTATCAAATCTGTTGGCACCTTGATCTTGGACTTCCTGGCCTCCTGAACTATGAGCAATAAATTACTAATTCTAAGGGATTTTGTTATAGCAGCTCAAATGGACTAAGATGAATCGTCTAAAATCTAAGCATTTTTTTACTTGACTAAACACTTTCTAAATTTTATTGAAACACGTTATTGTAATTTAACAGTGTATTTGGACATTTTAAAATAAGCATGTTTATGTTTGATGTCGGAATTCTCTGTTTCTGAAGTGGTGAAGGTTTTAGAAAGAAATTCAAGGGAGATATTAGCATATGATAGTCTTGTTTACTTCCAATTAACACAGGAATACTTTTTTTCTAACAAACACTAAAAATAGTTAAACATTATTAATCATTTTTGCCAATGTGTATCTTTGTAAACTAGGAGTTAAAACACAACATGTGTTTCCCCACTTTTCTTTTTCATAGTGTAACACTGTGATTTTGTACTATGAAAATTTATTATATTAAAGCCGACTTGCTTTTTAAAAGTAGATTATTATCTTGATCTTTTACAAGATCTTTTACTAGACTGTAAGCATCATGTTCATTTTATTCACTAGCACAGGCCTGGCATCTGGTACAGAGCACAGCATATACTAGCAAGCTCAGTAAGTACTTCTCACATGAGCGATTGTTTTGATTTATGAGGACATGGTGATGACTGTTTTCCTCTCCCTATTCCTTCCTCAACTTCCTTCTTCTTGTGTGTCTTTCACTTTACACACTTCCTGTTCTATTGTTTTGGACAATGTCTTGCTCTCTGTCCTTTTTTTCTGTCACTGATGTGTCTTACTCTTTTTCTCTTTCAGAATATCTTTCTTTACCCATCTTTGTGTTTCTTTTGTAAACTTACGTTCTCCTGTTCTCTCCTCTGTCAAAAACATGATATGAAGTAAACATTTTTTATTTGTTGTATTATTAAATGAGTTTCATCTTTTACTAATTATTTAGAGAATACGGTAATTACAATATGTTTATACATTTTTTCCTCTTAAAAACATAAAAAATATGATTCCTATTGGAGTTTGGTGTTTATTTTTATTTTCTATTGGATTTTTTGTATGTGTGTTTCTAGAAACCTAGATTTTTTAAAGAGCTAACCTATGGAAATGTAGACTAATCCAATTAACCAAAAACAAATCCCCCAAAATTAAGTTCATTGATCAAATTTGTTTTCTAAATTATTGGTGCTATATAGATGAAACTCTATTCTGCATTATTTCTATAATTGTTTGTTTAAAATTATTATTGAGTTTAACTTAAATTTAGAATATTTGTAGCACAATACTATTTAAATATAACTGTAAATTAAGTTCAAAAATAAAATTCTTGTTCTTGTAGTCTAATTTCACTAATACAACCAAAGTAATATTACTTAATAGCAAAAAACATTAAGAATCAATATAAATCAAATTAAAGACATTTATCTTGTTATAAACCATCATTTAAATAAAACTATATTAAGTGTAGCATTTTATTTCATTTTTAATTGTTTATTCTTTTGTTTAAAGTAAAATGCCTTATATATGTATATATGCATAAATATATACAAATATTGAATACATAAATATTATTTGAAATTTTTGTACTTTAAAATTAATTATCCTTTTAAACAATGTACTTATTTTAACCACTACTTATGATTTCAAAGAAACATTTAGCTAAATCCCCCTAAAATAATATTGTATATATGAATTGTTTCAATACACACACATGCAAATGTTTTCCAGTTAGTATTACTATAGAATTGTTTAACTTGGTAATAAAGCCACATGCTGGTATACTCTGCTGAAATGTTAGTATTTTATAGATTATGATGTTAAATATTTATCTCATATTTTGTTTTCAACTTACCTAATCTACTTTGCACAATCTAATCTGTCAAAATGCTACCTCTTTTCTATATGTGAATCCTCATTTACACTATTTTTTATGGTATAATTTAAATTTTCTTCACACATAAAATGCAATGAATTCAAGATTCACGTGTTCGTATTTGGTTGTAAAGAGTTTATCTTGTTGATCCAAAATATGCTGCTATTTATTTATTTTTATTATAATAAAATCTAAAACACACAAATAAATATTGGAAAGAGCTACTTAGTCATGGAAATCTGAGTCATTTGAGAAATATTATTATAGATACCTACATAATTTAGATAACTTAATATAACCTTATCAAGTCAGTATTTATCATGTTCATTTTACAGTTATAGAAATTAAGGCTCAAATAAATTGACAATATTATATACATATAATCAGCAATGCAAGTGCAAATTCAATTCTGTCTGATTCAAACTCTATGTCATCTTAACATGATTTAGTTACTCCTGTTATCTGTTATGTATTCGATAACTTTGACTTTTTTTAATGTGTACATAATTGTACCTCACTATTATAAAGAAACCACCCCAAATTTGGAAAGATTATCTCCAAAGATAAAATGTAGCATCCAAAAATGGGCCCACACAAACATAGTCAATTGATTTTTGACAAAGTGTGGTGGTAATTCAGAGGACAGATATCTTTTCAACAAATGGTGATGGAACAATGGGATGTCCTTATGTAAAGTAAAGAAGCTAGACACAAATCTTACACTTCACACAAAAAATAAATAAACTTCATATCCTGAGGTATATCTACATCTCTCACTCTCTCATGTTCAGTCTCACTCTCATTCTTGCTTCTTGCTGTCTCTCTCTCTGGGCACCCAATCACTTATCAATTGTAGGATGCAAATGCCTGACCAAGTTGCCTCAACTTGAGACAAATTTGAGGGGCCATTCCAGTCTCACAGGATTAGTTGAAACTTATACATTAACTCCTTTGCAGTCCAAGGTCTCCTCCTCCTTGCTCCCACAATGATTTTATAGATGTTACTCCCAAGAGCACTCTTAAGTAAACATCCATCACTCAAAACCATCTCAAAATTTGCTTTCGAGCAGACATGATCTAAGAGAAACTGGAAAAAAGACTAGAAAAAACAATAGGTCCTTGAGATTTATGCTATCTTACAGTTAGGCCATAAATAGTAAAACTGTAAAGTAGGAGAGAAGGAGAACAGTCTTCAATGGGGGGGGGAAGATGATTGCTTATCAAGAACATGTGATAATTAATTTCTTCATATGGGATTTTCTAAGCTAATCCCTGTCCTCTTCCTTTAGTTTCCAAGGGATCTGACAGGATGTTCTTTGTGTTATTCTCTTTCAATTAATCTGCAGTGATTTAATCCTCTCAGCCCATTATTTAAAGCTAAATTAGCAGTGCTGTAACATGTATTAAGATGTTGAGTAGGATATAGTAGAGATAGAAAAAATAGTGTCGAGATAGAAGATAATTATGATGAGTGATTCTTCACCTGAGTTTATTTATTATCAATAGAATCAATACATCATCTGGTTTTTCAATGAGTAATAATTAAATATATCATCCTCTTTTTTTTTTTTACTTTAAATTGAGCTATTACTGTATTTTTCTTGTTTTTTGTTCTACCGTAATTCATTTTTTCTAGACCATTAATAATCTGTCAAAGAAAAAACCACATTTTATAAATATCACTGCATATTTTGGCACAAAATAATGTAGGTGTTTCCCCCCCCCAAAATCTACCCTCTCTTTTCTATCCTAGTGTTTTAAAATAGTCTCTGGGTAAATTTTATGTTGCAAAAATTTAGTGTAATTTCAATTTATTTCACCCTTTCCTCATGGTTACAAAATCCGTTCCTTTTACATTAATAGACACTGACTCATATTGAAATTAATTCTTACATTTGCTTGCAGGTTTTATATGAAATTTACTCTAAATATTATTAAGATAATTCAAAGTTATGAATCAAATTACAATGGAAGTATGAAATATACCTGACAAATGAACAGATTTCACTGGGTGTTTCAGAAAAATTGAGAATTCCACAAAAAATAGAAGGAGGTTATTGAACCTCCTTCCTGTAAGTAAAAGAAACCTAATTCATCCTGGCTGATCTTAAAGTAGGAAACGGCTATGAGGAAATTTGATTTCTTTCAGGGGTAGACCAAGACACGTGTCCTGAGTAGGTTCATGGAGTGAGTGGCACATGTCAAGTGTGACACCATTGGTGTGATTATATAATAAGAGCAAAAATGAAGGTCAACAGTCACTCCAGTCACTTATTATTTTTTCTTTTTATTTTATTTTTTCCCTTTTTTACTCTCACTGACATATAGTGCAGGCGAAGATTTTTGAGTTTTTGTGATAGTTAACAGATGAATGGAGGAGAAAAGCAGAGATAGAACATTATAAATATTAGTCCCAAGGACTTGCACGAAGTGTTAATAGGCTATTTCTCAGTGTGTTACTAGGGGAAATGAAAAGTCATGTTAAAACATAGGTTGAGTCTTTGTTGTGATTATCCTCTTAAGGTGAGGAGACGTTGAATTTTCAATTTATATTTTAGTCAATCCTGGCTTTTGCACATGGCAGGTACTGTTTCTCCAGAAATATTAACATTTGGCATTTTTCCTACAATTAAAAAAAATTTCTAAGAAATCTCATAAGAAATTCCAACGGATAGAGTAGCGAAGTTCAGGTGTGTGTTTGCGTAGATGTGTCGTGTAGACACATGTTTTCAAACGTATCCATGAATTGAACAAGAAACAGAACAGATTGCACTTTGGTTGTGTTTTACTCTTTAGAAGTTTCTCCAAATTCTACATTTTACAAAGGGATATTCAAAATTCAATGCACGGAAATTTTCACAAAATTAAGAGCAAGTTATTAAAAAATAACACCTATGACTACATATACATATATATATATCTGTTGCCAAACAAATTTTATTCTTAGATAACGCATGCTGATTTATTCACAGGTGTCTACAACTCAGAAACCCTTCAGAAGCTGTCATATTCCATATCTACCTTGTACTAGTTTCAATGCCAATGTTTCTAATACAGAAGGAAAAAATCAGCCCCACTTAAAGTGCCTCACTGTACACCATGTTCACTCACAACACACTCACACACATTGTTACCTTGTGTAAAACAAGAAAGTGTTATTCTGTTTTCCCCCATTTTATGTACTATTTAGGACAGGCTTGACTGCTACAGTTACAAATACACCCTGAATGGAATCTAGCAAAAATTAATTCTCACTCATTCAAGTCCAAAGCTAGTTGGTAGCTCTCCAGAGCAATTTTATTCTTGTTGTAACTCAGGAATCTAGGCCACTTCTATTTTACAGTAACTTTATGTCCACTTGTAGCTGCCATAATTGCAGTGTCAGTGGAACAGTGGCATGGAGAACTTCCACTTGCTTCTAACAGCCTCCTACCAAAAGGGACGCATTCCACTTCCTTTCACAGCCAATAAACCATCTAGTCATGTGGTTCCAGCTTTCCTTTTTGGAAAACTTGGAAGTCTTCCCAAATCCCAACAAAGGAGGGGAGAGCCAATATAGTGAGCACAGCCACAGCTACCACACTGTATATTAGCTATGTGATCATGAACACTTTCATAAACCTTTGCAAATTCTAGACTTTTCATCTTAAATTTAGGACGTAAAACTGATCTCAGAAAGTCACTGTGAAGATTAAATAGGATAACTTATGTACCTCAAGTAACACATCGTGTAGGAAACAAGACATGTTAGTTAGTTAGTTAGTTTAGTTAGTTAGTTTATTTATTTATTTTGAGACGGAGTCTCGCTCTGTCACCCAGGCTGGAGTGCAATGGCCGGATCTCGGCTCACTGCAAGCTCGGCCTCCCGGGTTCACGCCATTCTCCTGCCTCAGCCTCCCGAGTAGCTGGGACTACAGGCGCCGCCACCATGCCTGGCTAATTTTTTGCATTTTTAGTAGAGACGGGGTTTCACCATGTTAGCCAGGATGGTCTCGATCTCCCGACCTCATGATCCGCCCGCCTCGGCCTCCCAAAGTGCTGGGATTACAGGCGTGAGCCACTGCGCCCAAGCCAGTTCTTTCTTTTTTTAAAACAAGACCCATAATTATCTGATGATGAATTATCTCCCTTGGCTATATGCTTAAACACATTTATTAAAAATCCTCAAGTTCCAATTTTCACTTAGTACTGTTTTTGCAAGTCTTTCAAATTAGAGACGGAAGATCATTCAGGGACAATGAGAAATGTAACATGAATGCAATGAGTCTTTCGGGAATATGCATTGACAAAAGCATTTTTAACTACCTGCTCATAATACGTTTACTTGGAAAATGAGTAGTAGGTGAGTAAAAATTATCTCTCCCCTCTTAGAGTCCCGGCTGGGTCTGATAATTAAATTGATCTAAGATAGATTAATAGGAGAAAAGCATACAAATTCAATATAAGTTTTACATGCCACAGGAGTTCTTACAGGGAAATGAAAACTCTAGTAATTTGCAAAACCTATATGCTTTTGTATTAGGTTGAACAAAAAGAGGCAATTGTGGAAAAGTAACTGAATTATGTAGAGTCTAATGGAAGATAAAAATAATTAAATGACATTTATTGGTACAGATTCTCTCAGCTATGAGAGAATCAAAGAATTTTTCTTTTCTCCTGATACAAGGAGGACGTCTTTTGTGTGAGAGTTTTAATCTGTTTTCAAGACAGAAAAGGGAAGATTGCAATGACATCCTTTCATTCACTGTTTTTCAACTGCCTTTAGATGAAAGCAATCTTTATGGTAAAGTGGCATATTTTGGGGTGCATATTCTGTCATCCTTCATACTTAATATCAGTATGTATATACAACTTTTAAAATTGAAAAGTTCATGCGATTATCTTGTAGAACACATATTTTCTTTTTAATTTTATTTAGTGTTAAGAAATTCTATATGCCTGAAATATCTATCAAACTAGAACCATGCAATGATATCAGGAGTAGAGCAAACAATTATTTGGAGTAAATAAATCATATTAAACATGTATAATGAATACTAAAGGAAGTATTAGAAAAGAAATCTCTTTACAGCTGAAGGGAAAGTTACAGCTATTCTCCGGAACATTTAAAGTATGCATTCTCATTTTATACGGTGTGGGGGCTTTCCGTCTTCAAAATATTAGACAGTACTTGTTTTTGCTTTCTGAATCAGAAAACATTGTGTGTGTTTTTATTTAACGTCTAAAAGTTGTTTCAAAACAGTATTTAATGTAACAGGGATGCCTGATTAATGTCTGTCATTGAATTGATAGTTTAACAGATTGCATTTGTTTTTTAATATGAATACATACACTAAAAAACAAAAACAGACACTCTCTCTACATATATATGTAATACTCTCTATATATGTATATGTCTCCTCTATTTTAGAGTTTTATTTTCCCACTGCCTCATTTTTACCCTAACCCAACTGTCCCCCTCCACATACGCTTTACAATGGCTTCCATAGTTTCCTTTTCTTCTGTTCCCCTTTCACTGTAAAATTTACTTGCCTTATTAATAGTAAACAGAACTGGTTTCCATCTTGGTTTGGACACATGTGTGACAGGTTCCATGTGATCTACATTGTTAGTAAATAATTTCAACCACTTCGTTGTTTATTTTTATTTTTATTTTTTTATTTTTTATTTTATTTTATTTTATTTTTTGAGATGTAGTCTCGCTCTGTGGCCCAGGCTGGAGTGCAGTGGCCTGATTTCTGGCTCACTGCAAGCTCCGCCTCCCGGGTTCTCGCCATTCTCCTGCCTCAGCCTCCCGAGTAGCTGGGACTACAGGCTCCCACCACGTGACAGGCTAATTTTTGTATTTTTAGTAGAGACGGGGTTTCACCATGTTGGTCAGGCTGTTCTCCAATTCCTGACCTTGTGATCTGCCCGCCTCGGCCTCGAGCATGAACACATAAATTGAGGTTGAGGCAAGATAAAGAATAAGCAGTCTCCAGCAGAAAGATTGCCTTTTAATGTCCTATTGCGTCTTTAGGGAATGGAAGTCTTCTGTAAGCATCGTGTATCTGTAGCAGATAGAAATCTCCTTTGATCAATGTTGCATCAGCAAAGAACATTCCTATGTAAAATTGATACAAACTTTGAGTGCACACACTGTGAAATCTATGTTAGAGATCAGCAGACATGCTCACATTGATCAAAGGAGATTTCTCCTGATCTCTAACACAGATTTCACAGTGTGTGCACTCAAAGTTTGCATCAGTTTTACATAGGAATGCTCTTTGCTGAAGCAATACATTTCCCAAGTTAGAATTGGAAATCTGAATTTAATAGCACCTAATATAATTTTAATATGATGCATTTTTCTTTTTTAGAATGGAAAGCTTAATTTTTCTTATCTGAGTTAGATGTAAAAATTCGCATCCTAGATGACAGTTTAGCTCTTTCGTTTGTGGGTGTTTTCATATGTTTCCTTGACCCTTTTAAGTCATTTTAGATTCCTAATTAGGCCAAATTCTTCTTCTGAATTACTGAATATAAAAAACAGTCTTTAACAAGATTCACAGACATTCCATATCCTTTGCCAAACTTACTAGTATTGCTGTCAGTTTTATGCTCCAGCTAGGTAACATTAGGAAGCACTTTGTTTAACTGGCTATGAAAATTATAGATGAAATGATGTGTAATTTGAAGTTTTCCATTTTTTTGTCATGTAAGATTTTAAGACTGAAATAGTTTCTTGAACTCTATATTTATTGATAGCGAATCAAGGAAGACATCAATAATTAAATAATAGAGAGAACATTATTTTATTTAAAAGAGGCATTAACAATGCCCAATGGAAAATTTTAGCTCAATATTGTATGGTACGGTTTGATTGTTTACCCTCTCTGAAACTCCTGTTGAAACGTAACCTCCAATGTGGAAATATTGAGAGGTAAGGCCTTTAAGGGGTGATTGAGTCATGAGGAGAAATTGGGCCATTCCTGGATTAATAGATTATTGGGCTAACGAATTATTTGATTTTCCCAGGAGTGGTACTCGTGGCTTTATAAGAAGAGGAAGAGGGAGTTGAGTTAGCACATTCATCTTACCTCGCCACATTATTATGCCTTGTGCTGCCTGGGGGTTTTGCACAGAGTCCCCATCAGCAAGAAGGTCCTCACCAGATGCGGACCCTGGACACTGGACTTCCCAGCTTCCAGAATTGTAAGAAATTTCGATTTTAAAAAACAAATTACCCTCTTGGGTGTTCAGTTATAGCAACAGAAAATGAACTAAAATATTATGTCTGAAATTTGTGTGGTACAGGTTTTCAGAAAGGAATTTCTTCATTAGCATTTAATCAAGACAATCATGGGCTTTTGCTTATGTTTTCAGGAAGTGTCAAGGCACATTATTTAAATGATGAAAAAGGTTATAAAGAAATAACATAGCCTTTTCATAGTCAGATAATGTCATATTTAAAATGGAGCATTAACCTGTGTGCCCAGCCAATGCGGGGAGAAACATAATCTGTCAAATTTCAATACCATTTTAACACTCTTTTCAGAGTGCGAAATACAGGCAAAACAGTTGAGAAAAATGCAACATATAAACCAAGTAACACAGGAAATACGTGGAAGTAATAAATGCTGGTCAACTCATGGTATCTAACTATGTATAATTTTTAAATTAGTATATAGAAACATAAGAACTTATAGTGTGGGTATCAGACTAAACCCAACTGTTTACCACCTCCTTTCCAAAGTCTCATTCAGTGTCAGAAATCCTGAAGCTCAATAGGATTTGTGTTTGGCATACATTAAACTACATTGTGTTTTACATCTCTCCTCTCTTTGTTTTCTGTTAGGTCTTCATAGCTTCTGGCTTGGTCCACTGGAGGAGTCTCTCGCTCACTGGCTCCTTGCCTCAAATCCATTTGTGTCATGGCCGGCCACCAGAGTGACCTATCTAAACATTGTATTTCACCATGCTTTTCAGTGTTTTAAGCATTTCTCTGGCTCCCCACCTTCTAGAATATATAAATTCACAATACAAATATCACAATATAAAGATTAACATGATGGGCCCCTCCATATTATAAATTTCACAAGATTCTCCTCTTTCTTAGTCACTGTTCCCTTGTATTCCTTGTTTCAACACCCCAAATGACTTGCTGTTTCCTGAATAAATCCATACAACATACTGCTTTCTCTCCCATTCCTTTCTTTTATCTTTTTTTTTTTTTTTTTTTTTGATGGAGTATCACTCTGTTGCCCAGGCAGGAGTGCAGTGGCATGATCTCAGCTCACTGCAACCTCTGTCTCCCAGGTTCAAGCAATTATCCTGCCTCAGTCTCCCAAGTAGCTGGGATTACAGGTGCTTGCCACCACACCTGACTAATTTTTGCATTTTTAGTAGAGACAGGGATTCACCATGTTAGCCAGGCTGGTCGGAAACTCCTGACCTCAAGCAATCCATCTGCCTCAGTCTCCCAAAGTGCTGAGATTACAGGCCTGAACTGCCATGCCCAGCTCCCCGTGCCTTTCTTAATGCTGTCCTCCACTCTGCTGTGACATTCTACTTGCCCTGTTTGTTAGGTTTTTCACTTGATTCTTCCTTTACTATTCAAGTGTTATCTAATTAACTTAGCTCCTTGTGAGTAATGTTCCTCCAGCCAGGTTAATTTACCCCTTCTAAATACTTCTGTAATGTCCTCTGTATTTATTATTGCTTACTGCAATTGGTATTTGCCTTAAAATTATCTTTTTGTGATCTACTTTATGACCAGGTTGATAGCTCCTTGAGGTCAGCAACAATGCCTTAATTATCCCATTCTTAATTATCACATTCTGATGTCAATGGAAATACTAAACAGGTCCTTAATGAGCTGGATCTTAACCTCTGAGATGTTTAAAGAGATGTACTGAAACTTTCAACATCACTGTTCATTTAAATGGACACACTTTTTAAATCACGATTACATATATGCTCAAAATATAGTCTACATATTAAGTATATAGGAAATAAATATTTATAGGTATATTTATTAGAAACATTTACTGATATATGTAACACAGATGAGGTTAAATATTAAAGGTTTTCTTCTCCCGGCATAGTGCATTAGTCTGTTTCTTTGAGCAGCTGCCCCTGGTGTCAGCTTGCAGGAAGTCATTTAAAACCAGGGACACCAGGGTAGTTTCCATGGAAGCAGAAATTAACCATTAACAATCTCCTACATGGTTCACATCTGGTATAATCCCCATTGCAGAGAGAAACGGAGTCAAATTACTATTCTAAAAGACAAGTAGAAGTAAGAGCAGTTATCTTAGTAGTTATTTTGTATATTACTGCAAAGGTTCCTTGGTGATATGTATCATACGTTAATATAAAAAAGAGAAGAGCCACAATCTAACGACTTTTCCAAAACATATTTTTTAAGTGACTATATAATAATAACCTTTGTTATTTTAGGTTGTTAAATATCTGTCCTACCAAGGTTGGACGCAGTGGCTCATGCCTGTAATCTCAGCACTTTGGGAGGCTGAGGTGGGAGGATCACGAGGTCAAGAGATCAAGACCATCCTGGTCAACATGGTGAAACACCGTCTCTACTAAAAATACAAAAATTAGCTGAGTGTGGTGGTAGGCGCCTGTAATCCCAGCTACTTGGGAGCCTGAGGCAGGAGAATAGCTTGAACCTGTGAGGTGGAGGTTGCAGGGAGCGGAGATCGCCTCACTGCACTCCAGCCTGGCGACAGAGCCAGACTCCGTCTCAAAAAAAAGAAAATATATGTACCCTACCAAGTATCTCCCCACCCTAGGTTTCCTTTGTTTTAAAAATAAATACTTGTATTTGCCCATAGTCTCAGAAAAGACTTTATTGATTTGAGAAAAGAATGTTCACTTGGCCCAGTGAAAATATTTCTTCATTGTTTCTCTTAAAGCCAAAGAGTTTAAAGTTTTGAAAGGCAAAGGGTTAGAGAAGCCCTCCGGTGTATTATCACATGCAGGAGTTTTAGACTTGAAAATAGTGAAGAAAAAGATATTCCCCCACCTATAATTTGTCCTCACTTGCCTCGAATTGTACAGAGATCCAACCCTTTTAGAATCTGTATCACACAAGTAATTTATGTTGCTTTGGAAATTTTTTAGGGGCAAGGCAAATCGTGTTTTCTCAAAAGCTTTTTGGAACTGACTCATTAAAGAGATTCAATTAAGGAACAAAAACACTTAAAAAAGAACATTGTGCTATGACATCTAAATTCTATTTGAGAAAATATCAGATAAACATAAGATGCAGAACATTTCATTACAATCAAAATTAATGTATTCTTCAAAAAATGACATCATAAATTACACGGAAAAGCTTAGGAATTGTTCCATATTAAAGGGAACTTAAAAGACATGACAAGTAAATATAATGTGTTATCCTAGACTGAATCCTGTAATAGGAGATAAAAGCCAAACTACAAATGACTTTATAAGGTCAACTGACAATATTTGAATACAGATCATAACATAGATAAAAGCATTGAGTAAAGGTTTAAGTTATCTAAGTTCTTGACACTACTATTTATAACATTATCCTTATTCTTAAAAAATTCACTGTGATATACTCAGCACTAAAAAACTATAATAAGTAAACAACTCTCAATTCAATAAAAGTATTTTTAATATGTGCCCTGTTTATATATGTATATACACAAACACAGGAATGTATATGCAATATATATTTTATATGCATATATAATACATGCATGTATATAATACCTATATAATACAATAATTTTGTGCAACACTTGATAATGTGTGTGTATTTACACACACAAAGAAACAAAAATAATAAAACAAACAAAGCTAACATATACAAAAGCTAAATATAAAGAAAATATGTGTGATTTTTGCACTGTTCTTTGCAATGTTTCTATATATTAAATTTTTTCCAAATGTAACTTTAAAAAAACTGTATTGAGTAATATTAATTTTCTCATTTTGATGACTGAACTATGCTTAAATAAAATATTGACACCAAGAGTAACTGAGTAAGAGTCATTTGAAAATTTCTGTACTTCTTCTGTAACGCTTCTTTAAATCTAGAGTTAGTTCAAAATAAAATGTTGAAAATAGTCAATTATTTCTCCACTGCAAAATAAGAAAATAAAACAATTATATTCTAAGTATTAATATAAATTCATGTATTAAAGTGCTTTTTTTCAAAATACATACATAGCTATATTTCTCTAACTCTGTCCTTAGAAATATACCGGAAGCAATGTCAGGCCACGTAATATATTCTAGCACCTGAATTCTGATTACTATCTTATCACTAAAAAGAACCATGGTAAGCTTATAAACGATAGGATTTCATTTCTCACAATTCTGGAGGCACGGGAATCCAAGAACAAGTGCTGGCAGATTTGGTGTATAGTTAGGGCCATTTCCTTTACAGATGGATGTCTTCTCACTATAACGTCACTAAACTCCCTTGGGACTATTTCTTAAGGGTATTCTTCTCCTTCATGAAGGGGGTATCTCATGACCTAATCACCTCCCAGAGGGCTCCACCTCCTAATACCATCACCTTGGGGCTGGAAACTTCAACATATACATTTGGGGAGGCATAAATATTCAGCCCATTGCAAGAGCAAAATGTGTATGTGACACTGAGAGTCAGCATCCACGATGATGCCTGATGGTCTTTCTGATGTTCGTGCCCAGGCTGATCAACATGACCAATGGAATATAGCAGAAGTGACACAATGTGACAACAAAGGCTAAGTCATTAAAAACAATTGCTTCTGCATTGTGTTTTTTTTTGAAACACTGTATGTACAGCCAGCTGGCATGCTGTGGGGCCCCTCAGCAGTCAGTCCTATGAAAAGCCTACATGGAGAGAACCACCACCGAGCATGAACTTCTACCATATCACCTTGAAAGCAGCCACAGTCAAGCCTTTCAACCTCTGTCACTTCAGATGACATCTTGATTGCAACTTCACGACAGAAATCCCCAGTGAAGGCTTTCCCAAATTCTTCACCCACAGAAACCATGATAGCTTTTGCTTTTAAGCCATTAAGTTTTGGCATTATTCAACATGCAGCAACAGATAACTAAAGCAGTTATATAGGGCCAATTATATCACTGAGTGTACACACAAGACTCTACAGAAAATACAAAAGTAATTCAATAACAAAGGCAAAGAATTTCGTGCAGCAGGAAGAAACATACTGATAGTCATCAGAGTAGACTGAAATTTTCTGGTGCTGCACAGTACCCAGAGCCTTTTCTCAGTTGCATAGCATGTGCTCTGTCTTCGAATTACAAACCACTTCAGACCAACTAAATGAAAACATTGGAAGCTCAGTAATTTGTGTTCCATCAACTCGCTGTGATTCTGATGTGTGCAAAAGTTTAGGAATTACTGCTTTCTGTGATCATCTCCCTCTTGGAGGTGTGGAATTACTGATGTAATAACCATAAACAAGGTTCAATGTATTTCATAAGGGTCACAACAGCAATCTAGAAGCTACGGGTCTAAGTCCCATGAGGACAAACAAGAATCTGCAAGTGGCTTGAGATCCTTTCTGTTGTCATGATGTTCACATAGGCTACATTTCAACTGACTGTGGGGCTCAGACCATACAAATTGTTACAAGGCCCATGAAAGGGCAATGCTTGGAGGATGTTTTTGTAGTTGTTGTCAATAACTCACCTCTTTCCTGACTTCCTTTTCTGCAGAAGTGTGAATTGCTAGGCCATCATGATGCTTTATATCAGTAGAACAATTCCAGGCGAAGGCTGTGTTTAAATAAAAGAAATTTGACAACAGGAATCCATGTAGATTGTGCCTTGTAAAATTACTTTAGACACCTGCCAGAGATGGTGAATTCCCCTTCAAAGGGTTTAATAGTGTAATGTCCTTGGTTTGGAGGCCCCACCTCCTTGTACTTTCTTGTTTTTAGCCTGCAAGGAGCACTCCTGCTCTTGTTGTGCCCTTACTTGCCCAGACATGTCCCGACATGCCTTGTGCTGTAGCAGAAGAACCACTCCTACCCCCTTCCTCCCTACTTGGAAAAGTTTAAGTCTTAGCCAACCGGGATCAGCTTATATTGTGCAGTCCAACCCCAGCTAATAAGGGAAGGACACAGGGATAGGGACTGCATTAGGGATAAAAACCCCTTCCCACCTTTGTTTGGTGTGCTCTTGAGATCATGGCTGACACACACAGCACCCTTCTGCAGAAGTAAATTGCCTTGCTGAGAAAACTTTTTGCCTGAATGCTGGTTTTCACTTTGTGGCACCAAGCACTTGTTTCTAACACACCCTCACAGATACACACAACTCAAAGCAAGGTGAGCATGCATTACAAATCAGAGATCCAAAGACATAAATTATAACCACATCAAAACTGCCACCAAAACAAGGTGGGCCTGACTCTTCTGGAAATTGTGTATGTCAGTAAAAGCCATGGAAGTCTCAAGTGGAATCACTAAGTTTTTACTGAGTCATGGTAATATTAGTCTGAAAGATAAAATGCCATAAAGATGAAGGAAAAGTTAACTCTGGTCTCCCGGTATGAACTAGAAAACCACTCGATGATATCAAGGGACTATAAAATTTGTATGTGTTTATGTTGTTTACAGATGTATCTGCTGCTTTCTCTCAGGAAAGCTTTTCTTTCCTAGCATCTCGTCATACCTATTTCCTTCAAGCATCTCTCACAGTGATGGTGAATATTTATAATCTGTAAAAAGATTATATACTCCTAAAGAAAATAGACTTATTAATGTACAGATCTTTCTATAAACAGAAAAGATAATCATAAGTGAAATCAGCCTGCTCAATAATCAATAACAGTCTATCATACATATTCAGACAATTTGAATATAACCAACAAATCACCATGTTTACCAACTCTGCTTGCTTTTACAGCATATTTACATTTACATATGTAAATGTAAATCCCTTTACAAATACATATTTGATCTTTTTTTTTTTTTTTTTTTTTTTTTTCTTGAGACAGAGTCTCACTCTATTGCCCAGGCTGGAGTGCACTGGTGAGATCTCAGCTCACTGCAACCTCTACCTCCAGGGTTTAATCCATTCTCCCACCTCAGCCTCCTAAGTAGCTGGGATTACAGGCATGCACCACCATGCCTGGCTAATTTTTTATTTTTAGTAGAGAAAGTATTTCACCATGTTGGCCAGGCTGGTCTTGAACTCCTGACCGCAAGAGATCCGCCAACCTCAGCCTCCCAAAGTGCTAGGATTACAGGTGTGAGCCACCACGCCTGGCCTGATCTAGCTTTTTAATTAACTTCTGTGTTTTCAAATTTAAATCATTTTTCAACTTTTATTTATAGCAAGTCTTAAAGTTTGTGAATAAAAGGGTTTCTCTTCTCTGAAAAGGTGGTTGGTGGGGAAATCTTTTATTACACTTGAGTACAAAGAAGAATCATTGAACTATTGTGTTAGTAACTGGAGTGAGTTTAACTGGCTTTTGGCTCCAGAATCCCTTTGTTAGTTTTTTCCTCCATGGAGATTTTTTATTAAGTGATGAAAATGATATTAACAACTCAAAAGCAGAAGGATCTTATTTGCACTATGTAAAAAGTAATATGTCTATGACAGTTGTCTTGTTTTGTAAGGTTAGATGCCTTCCTTTGCTAATAATTTATTAGAAACTCCATATTTGCAATCCATCCATCCACTTACCCATCCATCCACTTACACATCCATCCATCATCCATCCATCCATCCATCCATCCATCCATCCACTTATCCATCCATCCATCCATCCATCCATCCATCCATCCATCCATCCATCCATTTGTCCATCTCATCCATTTACTCACTCATACATGAATTTAAATTCATACATTGAGTATTGGTATATATTTGCTGTAATAGGAAGCCATTAATTATTTTAAACACTGACAATTCTCTTGACGTTTAGACCATTAGAACATATTGATATCCCTTCATGTAAAGGCCTAATTTCTAAGCATGCAGTAAGGATTCATTGTAAAGCTAATTTTGAAAATAATAATTAACCTAACTTCTAAGAGAACTTAATTGGACTATTAATATTCTGCTTTTAAATCATATTTTGAATTTTGTTTTAGGTTTTCTATGTCATGTTACATTTTGATAATACCTTAGTATTTATTTTAAAATAAATTTTATAAATTTGATTTCATTCAAAAAATCGTTCTAAGTTTTTTTAAGAGTAAAGCAGAGAACATCTTAAGGCTATTTTTAGCTTTTTTATTTGACTTAATGTTATTCTATTATTCAATACTCTTTACAAGGCAAAACCATTTTCATGTATTTATTTGTCTAAATTGTGGTAACTTCTGATTTTCATATACCTACTTAATTTACTGTTAGTATATGTGTGTTACATTGACCTGGACCTGTTTAGTATTATCATTCCTCATCACTATCTCATGTATATCCTTATTTTTCCTATTGAAAACATTAGTCATTATTTAAAAGAATTACATATATTTGCTTTATATGACTAGAATATTGTTTCCTAAGAAAACAGAATGATACACCTTGTTTACTTCTAATGTGATCAATGTCTAGTCTTGTCTTGGCATATTTGAGATATTCAAGATGCATATATTTGCAAGACGCCATCTAAAAAAAATGCATGTATTTAATAAAGCATTGAATATTTCCTAGCTGCATTTCTGATAGTTTTCTATTCCCTAACTTAGCCTAAGTGAGCATCTCATTTAGTTATTTTTCTGCCAACTAAAACATTTTTCATTGTCTTAAGGATTTCAGTAATCAATAATTATATACATGCATATTAATATAGCCTCATGTTAAAAGCATTAATTCTGTAAAGGATATATTAGGATGGAACACTTTCCTAGCAGTTCATATCCAATGTATTAAATAGATGTTGCAGGTGCTTTCAAACAAAACCAATTTGAAATACACACTGACCTTGCATTTATTTAACAACTAGTTAATGCAATCATCATTATTAAAGTGTCCATTGATCCTGGGCATGTTTTTAATCAGTCTCTGAGATGAAGCTCATTTCATGTCTTAATACTTTGAAGCAAAATAGATCTATAACAACTGTGAATATCTAGGATGTTTTAAATAAAAAGATTTAGATCATGTGGTCACCGTATTACTTATTATAGACTTTCAATAAATAGCCTATTATAGAAATATAAATTGTCACCATTACACAGCACTAAATACATACGTTTTCTCAAAATTCATATTCTGTTAGTTGGGCATGATGGTGCATGCCTGCAGACCCAGCTACTTGGGAGGCTGAAGTGGAAGAATCTCTTGAGCCCAGGAGTTTGAGGCTGCAGTCAGCTATGACCACAGCACTGCAGTCCAACCTGGGTGAGAGAGGAAGATCCTGCCTCAAACATAAATAAATGAAGAAAAAGACAAACAAAAAAAAAAGAAACAAAAACTATATTTTGAAATCCTAATCCCCAAAGTGATGGTTTTAGGAGCTGGGCTTTTGGGAGGAGATTCAATCAAGGGAGTGGAGGCTTCGTAATTGGCATTTAGTGCCCTTATAAAAGAGAGACCAGTGAGCTAGCTGCCCCTCTCCCCGCCCCCGCACAATGTGAGGTCATGGTGGGAATGCACCTACTATGAACCAGAACTTGGGCCCTCCCTCAGCCATGAATCTGCTGCCACCTTAATCTTTGATTTTTCAGCCTCAAGGAACTGTGAGAAATAAATGTCTATTGTTTATAAGCCACACAGTTTCTGATACTTTGTTATAGCAGCCTGAATAAATTAAGACTACCAGATAAATTCTTTTTTTTTTTCACTTTTATTTTAGGTTCAGGGGTACATGTGCAGTTTTGTTACATAGGTAAATTATCTGTGATGGGGGTTCGTTGTACAGACCATTTACTCACCCAGGCAACAAGTATAGTACCTGATAGGTAGGTTTTTGATCCTCTTCCTCCTCCCAACCTCTTTCCTCAAGTAGGTCCCAATGTCTGTCGTTTCTTTCTTTGTATTCCTTGTTTTCAATGTTTAGCTGCCACTTACAAGCAAGAATATGCAGAACTGGGTTTTCTGTTCCTCTGATAGTTTGCTTAGGATAATGGCCTCCAGCTCTATTCATGTTGCTGTAAAGGATAGGATTTCATTCTTTTATACTGGCTGCATAGTATTCCATGATGTATATGTACTATGTTTTCCACTGTTTTCTTTATCCAGTCTACTATTGACGGAGATTTAGGCTGATTCCATGTCTTTGCTATTGTGAATAGTGCCACAATGAACATCCACATATATGGGTGTTTATGGTAGAATGACTTACATTTATTTGTTTATAGACCAAGTAATGGGAGTGCTGGGTCAAATAAAATTCTGTTTTAAGTTCTCTGAGAAATTGCCACACTTTCCAAAATGGCTGAACCAATTCACATTCCCAACAGCATTGCATAAGTATTTCCTTTTCTCTGTAACCTCTCCAGCATCTTTTATGTTTTCACCATTTAATAGCCATTCTGACTGGTGTTAGATGGTATCTCGTTGTTTCAATTTGCATTTTTCTAATGATTTGTGCTTTTGAATACTTTTTCATATTCTTTTTGGTTGTTTGTATGTCTTCTTAAGGAAAGTGTCTCTGCGTGACCTTTGACCACTTTTTAATGAGGTTTTTTCTTTTTAATTTGTTTAAGTTCCTTATAGGTTTTGGATACTAGATATTTGTCAGACGCATAGTTGTAAATATTTTCTCCCATTCGGTAGCTTGTCTATTTACTGTGTTGATAGTTTGATTTTTGTATATGGTGTAACAAAGGGATCCATTTTCAATCTTCTGCAAATGATGAGCCAGTTATCTCAGCAAGATTTATTGAATAAACATTTTTCCATTTGTTTGCATCATCTCTTATATTTTGAGTAATGCTCTGTCATTCTCACTGTAGAGATCTTTCGCCTCCCTGGTCAGTTGTATTCCTAGATACTTAGCCCTTTTGGTGGCTATTGTGGATGGGATTGCATTCCTTTATTTATTTATTTATTTATTTATTTATTTTGAGATGGAGTCTCGCTCTACGCCCAGGTTGGAGTGCATTGGTGCGATCTCGGCTCACTGCAACCTCTGCCTCACGGGTTCAAGCAATTCTCCTGCCTCAGCCTCCCAAGTAGCTGGGACTACAGGCATGCACCACTACGCCCAGATAATTTTTGTATTTTTAGTAGAGGCTGTGTTTCACCATGTTGGCCAGGATTGTCTCAATCTCTTGACCTTGTGATCCTCCCACCTCGGTCTCCCAAAGGGATTGCATTCTTGATTTGGCTCTCAGCTTGGACATTATTGATTTCTAAAAATGCTACTGATTTTTGTACATTGATTTTGAATCCTGAAACTTTGCTGATGTTGTTTATCAGCTGAAGGGGTTTTTGTCTAGAGACTACGTGGTGCTCTAGTAGAGAATTATATCTGCAAACAAAGATAGTTTGACTTCCTCTCTTTCTGTTTGGGTGCCTTTTATTTCTTTCTATTGATTGATTGATTGGCTAGGACTTCCAGTACTATGTTGAGTAAGAGTGGTGGGAGTGAGCATCCTTGTCTTGTTCTGGTTCTCACAGGAATACTTCTAGCTTTTGCCCATTCAGTATGTAATTGGCTATGGGTTTGTCATAGATAGCCCTTATTATATTAAGGAATGTTCCTTCAGTGCCTAGTTTGTCCAGGAAATGAAAGCATGTTGAATTTTATCAAAAGCCTTTTTGCATCTATCGAGATGACTATGTGATTTTTGTTTTTAGTTCTGTTTATGTGATGAATCACCTCTTGATTTCCAAATCATATGTTCTTTGTTACCCGCTATGATACATTGTAGATAAAAATGACCATCATTTTTCTCCTCCCTGGTTCTATCCCCCTTTACGCCATGGTTTTAGTCTTGTCTTCTCAAGGAGTGGTGTCTATTTCAGCAACCCTAAATTCTGTGACTTTCTCTGATCAACCAGATGTGGTGGAAGGTTTGTGGTACCATCACAAAGCAGATTTATGCTTGGCTTCTTGGATCCCTGTGAACAAGATCAGGCTAGTTGGCTGATAGATGAGACAACAGGTGGGCCATAGGTTAGTCTTCCCAGTTATTCTAGCCATGCCATATTGCTTTGTTTTCTATTCATTAGTCATAAAGTAGTTAAGGTTTAAGTACATTTCATATAAATTATGTTATCTATTGGAAAACCAGCACTTAGCTATAGTCAAGCAAACATAAGTATCATATTTGTAATAAAAACATAAATAATGCATAAAATGCAAGGTTTGTTTAAATGCTGTCAATGATCCAGTGAGAGATATGGAACAGGAATTATTAATCTCATTTTATACTGAAGGCAGAAGAATCATAAAGAATTAACTTCTTAAACTTCTTAAGGAGGCTGTGTCAGAAATTTGAACCTATTTTTATTTCAGAATCAATGTCTTTTTTATTATAGTAGAAAACGTGTTTTAGAAGAAATACATTTGCATTCTCTTTGTTTTAATGAAAATATGTGTTTTCTTTTTCTTTTTATAGTTTTATATTTTGTTTCCTTCCAGTATTTGATATCTCATGACTATAAATGATAGTGAGGTAAGACTCATGAATAACCTATACTTTCAGATTTCTCAGGAAGATGAAACAAAGGAGTTTGAGATATGAGATGACTAAAGACTTCTTGATACATATTTATTTTACTCACCTACTCTTACCTATGAGTATTATTATGTTATCTATAACAAAATTCTATCATCCATTTATTTAATTGATAATTCCTGAGTTCCTGCTGTTTGCCAGGCACTTTGCCACTACTGTCTATAGTGGTAAACAAAATAGAATCTCTCAGTTCCTGGCCTCATGGAGCTTATAGTCCAGTGTGAGAGACAGATGACTAACAAGTAAACACACATACACATACATTACACATACATACACACATGCACATACACATACAAACACACATACATTAATTTGGAAATGATAAATGCTGGAAAAGAATCAGAAGCCAGAGAAAAAACAAAGGGCTAGGGACTGGTGATTTAGTGGTGAAGTATAAGTTCTGCTCTGGTTGATAAGATGTGGAATCAAAACCTGGAAGCAAAGGCAGGCACGGTGGCTCATGCCTGTAATCCCAGCATTTTGGGAGGTCAGTGTAGGGGGATCACTTGATCCTAGGAGTTCGAGACCAGCACATAGGGAAATCCCATCTCTACAAAAAATTGGAAAGTTAGCCAAGTGTGGTGATGCATGCCTGTAGTCTCAGTTACTTGTGAGTCTGAGGTGGGAGGATTGCTTGAGCCCAGCAGATCAAGGCTGCAGTGGACCATGATCATGCCACTGTACTCCAGCCTGGATGACAGAGTGACACTCTGTCAAAAATCTCCCAAATACAAGAAAACAAAAAACCTGGAAACAGAGATGGGGTGGAGAAGCAAGCCCCAAAATCTGTACTTTGTGGGCAAAGGCTGTAAGGTGAGCAAGAGTTTCAGACACCTGAGAAATTGAATAAGCCTCATTAAGGCTGAGGGAGAGAGAATGAAGCAGAATGTGCCAAAAAATAAAGGTGGGAAAATAGGAGCCTTATAGGCCAAGGCATAGCATTCAACTACATCTCACTGAGGCATGCAGAAAAATAGAAGCAGAAGAATTACGTAAACTTGTGATCTACCAGCGGAAGACCAAATTTGGGATCATGAAAATGTGAAAAAGCGCATTGTTTTAATAGAATGACTTTTCCAGTGAAGATGAGTAGAAATAAAACGTTAAAAATATTTTACAGGTAAAATGAATAGGTGATAAATTAATGTGGGACTTTTGAAATAAGTTGATATAAAGCATGAGTCCCAGATACCTGTCTTGATAATAAAAGCAAAACCTCTCTTATAGACCATTTTTTTCATAACTGGGAAAAGGTGAGCAGAAATCATGTGAAATATATTTAACTCATCAATATCCTATGAAGTTTTAAGTGAATCCATAAAAACTGCCATGGATACTCAAGAATATAGTTTATATAATATACTACATGTGTAATGTATTTATATATATAAACTAAAAATAGAATTATGGATTGTTGTTGTAGTTGTATTTTGAGTTATATTCAGATATGCACTGTGAATATTTTGAATGCCTTGTTTATTGAATTTCTAGGCATTTTATGTCCTTATTAAGGTCTAGAATTGTATTTGAACTCATTTAAATAACTTTCATCTGACTTGTTTTTTATATCAATAACTTCAATTCTAGTCATAAATTTTTATTGTCAATCATTCCCAGTTTTTATTTTCACCTTTTTTTTTTTTTTTTTTTTCTGAGATGGAGTTCGCTTTTGTTGCCCAGGCTGGAGTTCAATGGTGCAATCTCAGGTTATCACAACCTCCACCTCGCAGGTTCAAGTGATTCTCCTGCCTCAGCTTCCCGAGTAGCCAGGATTACAGGTATGCACCACCATGCCTGGCTAATTTTGTATTTTTAATAGAGGTGTGGTTTCTCCATGTTGGTCAGGCTGGTCTCAAATTTCCAATCTCAGGTGATCCGCCCGCCTCAGTCTCCTCAAGTGTTGGGATTACAAGTGTGAGCCACCGCACCCGGCCTTATATTTGCCTTTTAAAAATGTTATTATTAGCCAAGAAAGAGCCTTATCTTTATATGCCGGTGTGTTCCTTAAATCTATTTTCTAAAGTGAATCAAAATTTTGGAGAATTTGCTTTCCTTATTATTATCTGAATGTGCCAATTCCATATCAAGTAGGTATTCAAAAACTTCAGCAGCCTGTAGGATTACTATTATAATTGATAAACCAAATGGAACCTGAACTCTTTGAGTGTGGAGAACATCTCTGTCTCCAGAGCCTGGAGCAATGTCTTACACATAATAGGTTTACATATAATAGTTTACACACAGTAGTTTTAGAAAACTATTTACCTGATTTGGTAGGCATGACTTATCCTGCCCTTAAGCTAGAAGAAAGAACTCAAATTTCCAGGCTTAGTTACACATAATAATAGTTACACATAATAGTTTTAGAAAACTGTTTACCTGATACAGTGGGCATGACTTGTCCTGCCCTTAAACTAGAAGAAAAAACTCAAATTTCCAAGCTTCCTTGCAACTAAAATTCAGGCATGTGGCCTAAGTTCTAAATGAAACTTTTATTTGAAAGTTGGTAACATGAGGGAACAAGCTCTGCAAATGATAGCTTTTACTAGAGGAGATAATGGCAAAGGTATCTGGAGGTTGTTACGAGGCTAACATAGAAGAGGGAATGGTAGTTGTTACAAGGCTGAGTGTTAGTGTTCATGGTGAACTTGGGTTCAGGACACGAAGTTCATCCCATAACTGTTACATAGGAGAAGTGGCATCTTCTCATGAGGCCATTTGTTTTTTTAATTTCTTTCCCTTTTTTTTTTTTTTTTTTTTGGCAAGCTTTTCTGTAATTTGAACTTCAAGACTGTATCTGAATTTTCCAATGATTGTGGATGCTATCAACTATTACATTATTTTAATCATCAGATATTTTCTGAGTGTCTACCATGAGCCACGTTAATTGGCAACAGGATAAGAAAAGACTAGAAGTATGCAGTCTTTGTATTTACAGATTCTAATCATGAATGCACATGACCAATAACAAGCAAAACATTACAGTTTTCATGTGGTAAGTGCTCCGAATACATCCCCATACATGTCTATAGAAACATGCAAAAAGACACCTAATCTAGGCTTATGGGATCAAAGTAGGCTTCCTCAGAAAGGCAAATCTGAACTAATCTCAAAGCAGGGCTTGCCAAGCTGTGGTTCACAGACCATCTGCATCAGAAACACCTGGGATATTTATAGTGTGGAATTCTTGACTGCCCTCTAGATTTACTGATTCAAAATTTATGAGATTTTACACAAGAATCTTAAATTGTATTAAACATCACACATACACAAAAATAAAAATCTAACATAACAAATGAAAATGAGTTGACTGAGAGAAGAAAATGGCTCTAGAATTTAAGTATCAGATAATAAAAAGAGTGTTTGAATGATTACTGTCCAATGATCGAAGCACTTGCAGGGATAGATATTATCAAGTGTCTGTATATTAACATGTTTTTATACCAAGAAAAAAATTCTACAGTTTGGGATCAAAGAGGTATTGATTGAATCCTACATTCCCCACTTAACCCATTGGCTAATTTGTGAAGCTTTCAATCTCAATATCTTTATTCAAACCTAAAGGAGTAATTATAATCTCATGGGAAGAGAGCTAAGACTAAGTAAAACAAGGTTGTATAAAGGCAATAACCAGCAATAAATGTTGGTTTCCTTTCCTTTGTGCACACACTTTTTTTAATCTAGAAAAGTTGCCTATGGATGGCATATGTTTAGTAGTTATGAGTGCTGATAGTAACAACACACAAAGGAATATCAAGAAAATCAGCTGTTAAGTATAAGTTTACCAATGCCTTTTACTAATGGTCTTAATATAAGCTCAATGCCATGTTTATAGTGCACATTTCAGTTCACTTAGGAACACATTATTTGTAGTTGAAATATATTATATTTTATGAATAGACATATGGGTATGTATTCTCTTACTATGAGAATGTTGTCTCTAATCAAGCTTGCCAAAAATATGAATAGCAAAAGAAAATAAAAGGTCACATTTGGTCAAAACTCAAAGAAAGGTATTTTAGATTTATTAAGAGTATCTTATGAGTTTTCTAATAGTTAGCATTATTTATAGTGAAATGTAATGTTGGCACAGTACTATCATTCAGATCTAAAGTCCTTTCTTCTAAGAGTCTAAAACAATATTTTCTCCTTTTATTATTAGCATTTGTTCTCAATTTAAAATAGAGAGTATGGACCAAAAAATTATACTGGAAATTACTTCTTTTTGTGCTTTTTTGATTTCATGATACTCTTGATATGTTTTTGTTGTTTTGCTTTTCAATGCAATCATATATTATTTTCTGATTATAGCAACTCAATAACAGTTGAGCTGTATTTCCATGGTACTAAGGTTAGTAAACAAGGTATTCTTGATTCTAGCAGATGTCTCTGATTTGAAACCTCTGTTTTTAAGGTGGGGATGCTCAAGCCAGACACATGACAACAAACCCAGAAACTGTATGTTAAGAACTTAGTAGCCTCAGGATAGAAGCATCGTTTGCCATCAACCATGCTGATTATATGGTCATTTATACTGAAATAGTTTTCCCTTTCTTCTCTTTTATGCATTACTGCATAATTCTTGATATGCAATACAGTTGCATTGTAATACATATATATTTACATGAGAGGACTGTAATATTTTCAATGCAGTTCAAAATCACAAAGTTTATCAATTTGTACTTCCTTACATATTTACAATAGTTCCCATGGTTCGACATCCAAAACAAAAACCCACATGTTCTCATGTGTTAGAATCTGTATTTAAAGATAGATAGATAGATAGATAGATAGATAGATAGATAGATAGATAACAGATATAGATAGATGACAGATGTAGATTTTAGAAAAATGGTAGAAAGATGTAGACTTTAGGAAGCTGATAGATGGATAGAGAAATATTTTATATGATAGCCAGATAGATGGATAGATAGATACATAGATGATGTACATTTTTCTCTTCTCTGAGATTTTGGGGTTATGTTTTGATTTTTTTAGGTTTGTTTTTTTTTTTAACTCATGCTTCCCAGAATAAAGTAATAATTTCCATGCTAAGCAAAGTGCTCCATATTTGGTTTCTTCTAATATTTTAAATTTATCTTATATTACACTCTTTTAATACACTGTACTCCAACTTAAGTTGTAAATCTAAAACTGAAATGTTTCCTAGGACAAGACTTTACTTTCTTATGTTTTTAATTACTTTTTATTTTTTCCTGTCATATCCTGCTTTCGTATCTCTAAAAGCCTAGACTTAAATAACATTTTAAATGTTTTCCCTTTTTGATTAATAGGTAGGCAAGTATTGCTTTGTTTTAGCTTCTACAGAGATGTTCCCTTGGATATTTGTTTTTGTTTCCCATCGCTGCTGTAACAATTTATCAGAAGGCTTAAGCAATCCAAATTTATTATTTTAGAGTTCTGCAGGTGAGAAATCCAACAGAGGTCTTACTGGACTAACATGAAGATGTTGGCAATGCTGTATTCCTTTCTACTTTAGGGAAACATTGCCTCCTTACTGTTTTCAGTTTCTAGAGGCTTCCTTGGCTCCTGGGCCTATTCTCCCGCTTCAAAGCTAGAAAAGGTGAGTTGAGTTTTTCTCATATTGCATCCCTGAGACCTTGCAGACATCATTATATCTTTCTCTGACTCTCACCTAAATCTCTCTTCTACTCTCTCTTCCCTGTGATTACATTAGGGCTTATCTGGATAATCAGGACTCCCTCTCCTTCAATAGTTTATTCTGAGCTAAGTGGTAAGTTTAAATATATACTATTCTTTGTTACAGCTTTTAGCTAAAATTAAAAAGAAAGTTTTAATTTTTAAGCTTTCAACATTTTTAAAATTACTATGATTATTTTTATTTGTGATTCCTCTGTTACAAAAACACACACATATAAACACACCCACAAGAAAATGCTTTCTTCCTGAGGTAGTTGATCTAACCCCACTAATCAGAAGAAAAATCACATTAACCACCTTAATAAATTATTTCTATAATTCTTATTAATTATTTAGTTATTTTTGTAGATGTTTTTACATCCTCATAAAGTTCTTTAGAGGAGGACATGTGTTTTAATCTTTTTTCTTTGCATTATAATTTTGAAATAATAATTTGATGAGTGAATATATAAAAATAACATTTGAAACTCTTACCAATCTAGTCAAGGGAAAACACATCAACGGGAATTACAAAGCACTGTTTATTCTTTGAATCTTGCATGGCTGTAAGATTCTAAAATCAATGTTGGATAAAAATTTCCTATTGTAAAACTACCGTTGAAAGACATCCAGTCTCCTGGAAAATGCAACCCATTTGATCTCTGAGTAAATCTAGCATTTCTTTTGAAAGCTGAAGTATTGGACCAGATCGGTGTTCCATCTGCTGAGTGTCAGTGAAGTAACTGGCTTGGATTTTGATGTCTGTGGCACAAACATAATGCAAGTTTTAACATCACACTGAACCCGATGAGATGCTCACATGAGTGGATGCCTGAGGGCCTAAAAATAGCTTTTCAGACCGCCCCCCACCACCCGCCAAAATAAAATAAATCATCCTTAAGTCTATTACTTTTTCTTCACTCCACATACTCTTCATCAGGAAAGCCAGTTAGATCTTTTAAAATACCGAAGAGCCATAATCAAACCACGTCTTCTGCTCATTGCCTCTATCCCGGTCTAAGTCATTATCATCATCATCTATTGTCTTAGCCGCAGTAGTCTTCTAACCGTTCTTTCTGTCCCTTTACTTACACAGTCTGTTTTCAATCTGTTCTTTTAAAACTCCAATCAGATGATGTCACTTTCTTTGAAGATTTTTTTCTT
Organism: Papio anubis; assembly: GCF_008728515.1. NCBI lineage: Eukaryota > Metazoa > Chordata > Mammalia > Primates > Cercopithecidae > Papio > Papio anubis. The sequence continues at coordinate 159,207,942 of NC_044979.1, forward strand.
TTTTTCTTTTTTATGTGACTGTATTAGTCTGTTTTCACAATGGTATAATGACAGACTGGGTAATTTATAAAGAAAAGAAGTGCCGGGCACGGTGGCTCATGCCTGTAATCCCAGCACTTTGGGAGGCCGAGGCGGGCGGATCACGAGGTCAGGAGATCGAGACCGTCCTGGCTAACACGGTGAAACCTCGTCTCTACTAAAGATACAAAAAACTAGCCGGGCGTGGTGGCGGGCACCTGTAGTCCCAGCTACTCGGGAGGCTGAGGCGGGAGAATGGCGGGAACCCGGGAGGTGGAGCTTGCAGTGAGCCGAGATTACGCAACTGCACTCCAGCCTGGGCGACAGAGCGATACTCCATCTCAAAACAAAAAAATAAACAAATAAATATAAAGAAAAGAGGTTTAATTGACTGATATGGCTGGGGAGGCCTCAGTAAACTTATAATCCTGGCGGAAGGGGAAGAAGGCACATCATATGGCGGCAGGAGAGAGGGGCAGCAAGAGCAGGAAAAACTGCCTCATGAAACCATCATATCTTGTGAGAACTCACTCACTATCGTGAGGACAGCATGTGTGAAACTACCCACGTGATCCAATCACCTCCTTCCACTGACAGTGTGGATTACAGGTCCCTCCCTCCTCAACATGTGGGGGGATTTGGAGATGAGATTTTGGGGGTGGGCACAGAGCCAAACCGTATCAGTGACCCTGCGTTTACCCAGAGTAAAAAGCAACATTCCTTTGACCAATGATGCTGTTCAGCTTGAAAATATAGTTGGTGTCTTTGTTACTATTTATATTTGAAATTTGACATATGCATATTTCTATATTCTTAGATTTGAGTGGAAAATGTTTGCTTTTAGGTTTTCTGGATTTCAGAATTGTAGGTAAGAATCAGAAGGTCTACCTTTTTGAATATGGCAAAAATGCTAGCCTGCGGTTCCCTTTTTATGACCATTTCAGCAACCCTGTAGAATTAACTATGAGGAAAGGAAAAGAATCTCAGTAGCTGTAATCTTCAATAAAACTTCTGTGCTACATATAATGTAGCAAAGAAGAGATGTCCTTCCCTGAGAATAGCACCTGTTCCATAGGTAATTGGATTTGGTCCTGTCCCAGAAATTTACCCCCTGGCTTAAAAAAAAATGGCTGGAAAAGAGAATTTATATCATTGACTAGGCACACAATAGAATAGGTTTGCCGAGCTAAAGCACCGTATATCTGAGCAGGAAAAGTACTGTGAAGGGCCAGCCTGTGTAATTTTACTCAAAACTCTACTTTGTAGCTGGGTTTCTTAAGTGGTTTTCAGCATGTGTGTTAAAATAGTCTCCAGTTTAGGAGGGTCACAAAAATGTCACTATATTCAGAGTAACTAGAACCAGCAGTAAAACTGAACTATGTAGAGACTGCAAACTTAAAATGAAAACTTTTTCCCCGCAGTCCCATTTATACTACTGATAACTTAACTGCATGACATGTGCTTAGTTCCACTCTTTAGTGGTGAATGCATGCCAGTGCTACAGACAAGTTATGGGTCTTAGTTCCAAAACCTTTAAAATCATATTTTGTGATTTCTACGTTCTACTAATCATTTCCTTATTTAAAATAGAAGATATATAAATAGATAGAAACATATAATTTAATTTTTTGACATCTGAGTGAAAGTAAAAACTTCTTTTATGTGCTATTTTGGAATGACCTTTCTCTTTTTTTTTTGAGATGGAGTTTCATTTCCTTGTTGCCCACGCTGGAGTGCAATGGGCAATCTTGGCCTCACTGCAACCTCTGCTTCCAGGTTCAACACCCTCCCGCCCCCAGCTCACATGAGGAAGGAGATTATATGGCAATTCTGCCACCTCACACCCGCTAATTTTGTACTTTTTAGTAGAGACAGGGGTTTCAAGCTTGCAGTTGGCCAGGCTGGTCTCAAACTCCTGACCCTTGTAGGATCGGCCCCTCAAAGTGCTAGAATTACAGGTGTGAGCCACTGCGCCTGGCCTGACTTTGAATTTGATAACATGTCTTGTGCTTGTAGTTTAAGTTTCCTTTATTAATATTTATATTTGAAATTTAATATACACGTACTTATTTGTTCATAGGTTTGAGTTTGGTACTGAATGTAAACTATGAAAAAAGCCAAAATCTAACAGAAATTTAGTAAAATTTCCAGATAAATTATTTTTGTTCCATAGACTTTAATTGTTTGGTCAAGGAGTTTTATGGAAACTTAAAATTAAGATCTTGGCCGGGCGCGGTGGCTCACGCCTGTAATCCCAATACTTTGGGAGGCCGAGGTGGGTGGATCACGAGGTCTGGCTAACATGGTGAAACCTCGTCTCTACAAAAACTACAAAAAAAATTAGCCAGGCGTGGTGGCGGGAGCGTGTAGTCCCAGCTACTTGGGAGGCTGAGTCGGGAGAATGGCATGAACCCGGGAGGCGGAGCTTGCAGTGAGCCGAGATCACGCCACTGCGCTCCATCCAGGCAAAAAAGCAAGACTCCGTCAAAAAAAAAAAAAAAAAAGAAGAATTACCATCTTATTTCTATCCTTTTTGCTTTCTTTCTGTTTTATATAATTTATTGATGAATTGCTTTGAAAACCCAATGTAGTGAAAACATTGTTATCCCAGGTTGCCTGCATTCAATTTTAAATTGAAAAATAAAGTTAATTAAAATATTCATTTGTCAAAAATTTAAAAATACATTTTTATAAAAATATGAACACTGTATACTACTTGTATTAAGATCTCATTTATATTTTTTCCAATCATTTGATCCAAAGATATTAATAAATTAAAAGTTGCAGTCTATAGTAAAGATTGAGTTTTTTTATATTACTTAAAAATTTTAAAAATTTTAATTGATTAGCCATGTTGATATTGCTTTATGAATTTAATTAATTTGTAAAGAAAATATTTTCTAGAAGCTCTTCAAATGGATCTAGTATTGAAAAACATGTTACATAACAAAATTTGCTTTTCATTCTGTCGTAAATGTATGAGATAAAATAATCTCGAGGATTGCGTGCTATAGAAAATGAGTCATTCCAGATATCAAGAAAAATGAAAAATCTAATTTTTGAATCTCAAAAATAGCCTCTCAGAAAAAGAGTAATATACAGAAGTGTTCTGAGGATAAAGAGGAAAAAAAAAAGCTGTAAGAATTTTCTAGCAGTAGTGTTTTCCCAAGACATAGAATCGAAATTATGAATAAAAAGCATTAATAGTTGTCATCCGGGATCTACTAGTTTTATTTAAACTTGAGGTGTTTTCTTAATTAGAAAAACTCTAAAAGACCATCATAGAAACTGAAATATTTGAGCCTGACACTGTTTTGCATACACAGAATAATCTAATATAATTTAATTTCTACATAAAAGAAAACTAGATGTGAACTGTAGTTAAAGTGGCAATACTGGATTTTATTTAGGTACTATTGCAACGGGGAAAAGAGGCCTCTGCATAAACCTGGCCTCAATTCTGAGTACAGCATTGACAAGTCAGGAATGTACAAGGAGTAGAGTGGGGCAGGGGCAGTCTGTGCATGTAAAATTACTAAGAGGAAACCAGCCATAAAGGGCAATTCAGGAAATCAAGGTCATAAGAAAAGTAGCCGAGTATTTGCAGTCCCAGATGTACCGGTTCCTTAGTAGGAATAACTGAAAATTTTTAAATAAAATATAAAAATATTTAAATGATCAAATTAAAAATAAACATTATACTTATGTTATACGAGAATAATGCAATGTTTAGGGGTTTAAATACATATAATGAATGTGAACAATTAATATGATCAGTCTATCTTTTGAGTAACACACATAAAGTGTTATTTGACCAATTAATTTAGACTTACAATTCTTAAGTTGATGGGAGATTAAGTTTATGAATACTGCTGCAATAGTCAAATATAGTTTAAGTTTCACTATATTTGTAAATCTGCTGGATTTATAATTACTTAAGAATTTTAAAAATGCATATGTATCTACATATATGTATTAGGCAATGGGGAATATATTTTTAAAAGAAATAAAAATGCATTTTATATATATAAATACAGTTTGACATATTTAAGGGCATCTTATTAGCCAAGTCTGTGAATAAAACAAAAGATTAAACAAAGACAACTTTTAAAAATTTCTCTCAAATTTGCTAGATTTATGAATAATACAACAGAATATACAGATTGAACAAATGGACAAGGCAGGTATTACTGCCACTATCTTGCAGATGCGGAAATTTGGATGTAGAGAGGATAAATTATTTACAAAAGTGATGAGCTGAGACTTTGAACACATTCTGTTTGGCATTTTCCCGTAAGTACATTTTTTTTTCAGGGTATTTACCTAGAAAGTTTTTCTCTACCTAAATTTATGGTCTTGAATGTTTTATTCAAAAGTTTTCTAGCAATTCTCAAAACTGCAGACATAGAAATATATCCAAGGACTATAACTCTTACTATGTGTTGTTTCTTTGTGTTGGGTCTGTGAGTATATACATGTGTGCGACTGTGTGTTTGAGGTGGCCATTTGCGAGCTTTGAACGATAAACCTGCATAGTCTATTGGTGGTCTTAACCAGTTAAAGAGGCATGAATAATGATCCTACATGGTTTGAAGGTAAATTTTGTATGATTAAGTCCACCCACAGTAAACGCTAAAAATTCTATTTGTTACCACGGGATTTTAGCTGCCAGTCATCTCTCCGATTTTGAACAGAACCTAGACTAGCAGCAGGGTGATTGTGTAAGTTAGGTTTGGAAAAGATGATGGGTAGGTGAGGAATGGTCAAAGGATTTCTTAATTAAGCTGGTATTTATTTAAAATATTTGTTCTTTTCACCCCTCATTCATGCCTTCGTAGAAAAGAACCTCATTTGTATTCCCAAACCAAGACTGACTCAGAAGTCTTGTAACAGCCTAAATCAAGGGCCTCTTTTTTGTAACCTAGGCTTATATGACTTCTCTAATTTGTGTTGGAAACCTTTTCCTTCCTTGACCTCTGAAAAAATGTCTTTGTATTGACCCTCTTCTCGCTTTCTGGGTGTTCATCTTTGGGCTTCTGTTTTGATTCCTCTTGCTTTCACAGTCCTTCACTGCTGCTCAAGTCGGTCTTCATTGTTCTTCTCCATCATGGGCCCAGGTGAGCTCATTCTAGAGCTTCAACCATAATCTCTTTGCTCATGCTTCGAAAGTCTTCCCTAATATCTGAATCTCTTAGCTTATTTGTTCACTCATTTAATAGTACTGATTTAACAATCAACAAGTGGGCCGGGCGCGGTGGCTCAAGCCTGTAATCCCAGCACTTTGGGAGGCCGAGACGGTTGGATCATGAGGTCAGGAGATGGAGACCATCCTGGCTAACATGGTGAAACCCCGTCTCTACTAAAAAATACAAAAAAAAAAACTAGCCGGGCGAGGTGGCGGGCGCCTGTAGTCTCAGCTACTTGGGAGGCTGAGGCAGGAGAATGGCGTGAACCCGGGAGGCGGAGCTTGCAGTGAGCTGAGATCCCGCCACTGCACTCCAGCCTGGGCAACAGAGCGAGACTCCGTCTCAAAAAAAAAAAAAAAAATCAACAAGTATTTTTTTCAACTGGATCTCCTCAACATTACTGCCTAGATCTCCCCCAAGAACCATGTATTCAATTGGTTTCACAATGTCCCTATTTTTTTTTTTTTTTTACCAGTAATTGCAGTTCCCTTTATGTAATCATTATATTATTTTATGCATTGGCATCAGTGAGTATCTCCCACTTATGTTTGAAACTTTTAGAGTTTTCCTGGGTTTCTTCCTTTTCTTCATACACTAAGTCCAATCAACGTTCATATAATTCAAGTTTCTACTTTGGAAAACGCATTAGTCTCTTTATTCATTAGCTGAAAAATCTGAACTTGTTTTAATAGTTATATCTGTTACATTTTATTAACAAATACTAAAAGTTACTTGATTAACAAGGCAGAAACAAGAGGAATTATGAGTGTTATCAAACATGTGTAGAGTTCAATATTCAAAATTTACTCTTAAATTGTAAGTTTACTAAATGTACAAGAAATTAATGAGGACTTTTCAATATCCTAAAGCATAACTTGGAAGTTTCTATGGTATATCTAAGAATGACTAAGTACAAATGAAAAACTACCACAACAGGAAAAGTTACTGTTTGAACGTTTTTTTAATTTCAATTTTGTTTTTTATTATTATACTTTAAGTTCTGGAGTACGTGTGCAGAACGTGCAGGTTTGTTACATAGGTATACATGTGCCATGGTGGTTTGCTGCATCCATCAACCCATCATCTACATTAGGTATTTCTCCTAATGCTATCCCTCCCCGCTCCCTACCACCCAACAGGCCCCGGTGTGTGATGTTCCCCTTCCTGTGTCCATGTGTTCTCATTGTTCAACTCCCACTTTTGAGTGAGAACATTCAGTGTTTGATTTTCTGTTCTTGTGTTAGTTTGCTGAGAATGATGGTAAAACTGGAATTACTATTTGACCCAGCAACCCCATTACTGAGTATCTACCCAAAGGATTTTAGGTCATTCTACTATAAAGACACATGCACACGTATGTTTATTGTGGCACTGTTCACAATAGCAAAGACTTGGAACTAACCCAAATGCCCATCAGTGATAGACTGGATAAAGAAATTGTGGCACATATACTCCATGGAATACTATGCAGCCGTAAAAAAGCATGAGTTCATGCCCTTTGCAGGGACACGAATGAAACTGGAAGCTGTTTGAACTTTTAATTTGTGTTTTAGAAAACCTTTCAGAGGTCCCATTATTTAATGTAAAGGGCCCTCAAAGTCAGCTTTGTTGAAAGTGATAAGATTATACGAGAGAGAGAACATTTATGACATCATATCACTGTCAAATGACTTATTTTAAACATCTCAAATGAATTGATTAATGAAGAATTTAAAACCTGATTGTGGCTAATCATGCCAGGCTACATGGCCTCTATCCTTGAACTTCTGAAAAAGGAGTTTACCTTTTATATAAAATCAACTGAATTAGAGGTCACATGCTTATTCAAATGAATGTATTTTATGATTTAATTATTTTTTAATCCTTAGACCACTTAAGGAAAACTATGATGACTATGAGACATTAGGACCAATGAAAATGTGGGCTGTATTTTTCAAACATGCCAAACATACCTATGAGACTGTACCCTTTGCTTAAATTTCTCTGTATCTAAAATTTCTGTTTAAATTGTACGTATTTCTTATAGGAAATGTATGTCACTCACTTTGTGAACCTTAGCCTAATATCCTTGATTTCCTTGATAACCCGTTATTTCCTTATCTGTGTTTTCATGAAACTTTATTTGTACTTATTCTATTTATCAGTGTTAAAATAGTATACAACTAATTAAATATATGTCTACTAATCACTTTCAAAGCCCTGCCATCTAGCTACTGAAGTGTGAGATTTTTGAAATCAAGATACATTACCTTTCCAGACTTATATTATATAATATCAAATGGCATAATGCCTTAAATAAAATAACTATGCAGGAATTATTTCTATGCTTCACGATATTAGTTTTGTGTAACCCAATAATAGTTCAATTCTCAGAAATACTACCTTGGATTTTTGATTTAGAGTTTCGATAGGTCTTTGGTCCGTGCTCAACCAAATTTTACACCTTGGTGTCATTCTACTTGTAAGACTAAAGAAAAAATAATAATAAGAGAGCAGACAAGCCATTATATGTAAGTATATTCTGTTATTGTCATAAAACATCTACCTTATATATAATTATTATTTATTATGATCATTTATTAACTACAGCACACAAAATCAACAAAAAATATATAGAAATTACCTATGCAGAAGGAAGGGAAAACATTTTCTCATCTAATCCTGCTGTAGAGTTATTTTCCATACAAAACTCACTAGGCTTTTTCCTTTAATAATCAATATTCCATCCTTTTTCTATACAGGAAAACCTTTAGGTTGATTAAAGTTCACATTGCCATAAATGTTTTCAACATAGTGAATGAATTCCAGGGAAAAAGCAGCTGCTGTGTAAGTTATGTTAATGGCTGGGTTTTCCTTCACACAAAATTGTATACTATTCCCCATACCTCTGACACAGAAATCACCTCTTGTGGGCTGTAGTGCAGTTTTTTTTTTCAGGCCTAGAAATTGAAACATGGATATTTATTGCAGTTAAGGAACTAAGAATTTTAAAGAGGCAATTTCTGGAAGCTGGCTGAAAAATGACCTCATTCTCCTTCAAGTTTATTGTCAACACAATGCTGTGCTGGCATTCCAAGATGCACGATGTGGTTAAAGCCTTTCTGCACAGGCTTCAGGGGCATGATTCTCAATAACAAATTGTGCCCGAATGCCTGATTTTATTTGTTTCCTAAAGATTGCTCATTTTATAATTCATTCCAGTAGGAAAACAACGCTTAAACATTTCAAAATATTTATAATTTAGAATATTAAATAACATTTTCTATGCTTTGATAGTTTAGAATGAGCCAAAAATTTTAACCTCTTAACAGTGACAGATTGGAATCTACTAAGTAAAATTCCATATTTTCAGTTCCCTGAATTACCAGTTTAAGATCATCATTTGACCAGTTTGAAGTATGATCTAAGGAATGGTAATGATCAGTGAAATAATTATTATCCGTAACTGACAATATCACTGTAAAAACTGAGATGAAGCAAAGAATGTAACAATTTGGGCAGGTTAATTTTATGTCCAATAAATCTAACAATTAAAAACATGATTTGCACTTGCAGTCCTCCTTTTTTGATAAAAAGAAAATACTATTTTTTTCAAATAGCATTTTATTTTTAAATATACTTTGCTAAAGCTTAAGATTGGAACGTATTAGGAAAAAATGATTTTCAACACAGATAGTTTGAGAAGCACTGAATTCTAGGAAAACAGTTTTCAAGATTTGTTTGAAATATTATGTAGAGGCTCGTCCTTGAAACAATAAATATGGAGCTTGTCTGGTTAAAGTATAGAGATGAAATGCAGCTCCACTTTCCCCACTGGGGCAGAAATAGGGAACCTCGGGGGCAGAGAAATTACACCAAGAACAAGGAGCACTTACTTGTATACAACAAAACACACCATGGAAAGTGTATAAAAACTTCAATGATGGTAAGTGATATTTGCATGATTATAGACAATTAAAATTATAAATATAACTTACAATTTAAAATATTAAATAAATGCTCAAACAATAACTTTGATCTAATGTGGCTTAATGTATGTACTATTCTTAGTTATTTAACCTACAGAGAATAAAACAACCTTTGACCATCACGAAGCTTATATTCTAGCAAGAACTGCAATTCTTAGTTTCATAAAACCTGCATTTAAACATCTGAAAACAGAGTAGAACATATTAATAAATCAGGGTATAAGGTATTTCTGGTAAGAATAATTTTGAAAAAATTACCAATAACTGAAGGAGAGTATTAAGAATTAAAAACATTTCATCAATTAAAAATTAGAACAAAGCAAATTGTATCTGTCTTGTAGCAGAAACATCAAATAAATCAGCTTATTTATGTTTCTCTAAAATGAACAATTTGGCTGTACATTACCTCTCTGTATTTAGTATTTATGCTAAGTTTTTCTCACACGGTCATAAAGTGATGGCAAAATTAACTACCTGTTTTAATGGATATACTGAATATTCTTTGAAATGATGGCATGGGAGACCAGAATATACCACCCTAAGATATATTAATACTTCTCTGGCATAAGAATTGTTGACCTGAAGGTGATTAGGAAGAAGCACATGCTAGAAAGTTATCTGACCTATCTCTATTTGCCCAAAAGTGAAACATAAATTTGCAAAAACGAAAGATACTCCACTTCTCCTCTCTACCAGGAAGGCCAAAGAATAACCACTGAAGAAAACTTTAGATGGTTATCAGTCTGGAGATGGCAACTGTTGTGGTTTAAATGTTTGTGTCTCCTCCAAAATTCATGTGTTGAAACTGAATTTGCAAATATGATAGCAGTAAGAGGTGGTGCCTTTAGGAGGTAATTAGGTGGATCCCTAGTAAATGGGATTAGGCATTTATAAAAGAGGCTTGACCACGTTCGACTCTCTTGCTCTTTCGCCTTCCCCCACGCCAGGACACAGAAACAAGACAATATCTTGGAATCAGATAGCAGCCCTCAGCAGACACCAAAGCTAGTGGCTTAATCTTGGACTTCCCAGCCTCCAGAACAGTAAAAAAAATAAATTTCTGTTTTTTATAAAATAGTCTGTTGTATTTTGTTCTATCAGCATGAGCAGACTAAGACAATAGCAGAGGAATCCACATTAACAAACATTACTACATAACCTTTATCTGCTATTTATTTGCATTTCTACAAGTTGCTGCCCCTAGAGGCTCAAAGCCCCTTTCCTTTGACTTGTCACTTCTCTAAAATCTTCTATTCTTTTTGATGATGTTATGTAAGATGAAATTCAAAACCACCTTTGCGAAAATTACTCATCTTCTATGTGTTTCTGGGTGAAATACACATATAAATCAATTTTTGGTTTTTCTCTTGTTAATCTGTCTTATGTATCAGGGGTCCATTTCAACTATGAACCTATGGGAGCTATTATTTTTTCCCTATAACCATAGGATTCTAAATGTTAAAAAAGTAATTTAGATTGAATTATTATTAAAATGTTTGGTACTGCAGAATTCACCAAGACAATGTAAATATATTATATACCTTGTGAATAATCTTAACATTAAAAGTACATTTTATTGGATATTCATCTGTTATTGAGATACATAAAGCTGACCTATTCTTCAAATATTATATTTTTATTTTTCTTTGTTTTTATATATATAAAAGTTGAGAAACTCCATTTACATAAATACATATTTGGGATTGAGTGGAAAATCATTCAATTCATTTAACTACTTCCAAACTATAACTTGTAAATAAAAATAATAAACACAATACAGTAAAAAAGAGTTTGCATTGTATTAGGTGTTATAATAACTTAGAGATAATGTAAAGTATACAAAAAGTATACACGAGGTATACATTTGGAAAGGAGAGTTTTATTTTTCACAAAATGTTGCGGTCTGCAGGCTGGCCATTCTGATCAACTGGGAAGCATAGCCTCTCCTCAGAAGCCACAAGCAGACTATTTGAGGGAGGGGCAAAGGAAAGAAGAATTTATACTGAGTTGGTTGGCTGAATATTTATGAATATTTAAGAAGGAGAAACAAGAACATGCACAACCAAGCTTTGTTCACTAAGGGGCATCTGTGAAAATTCGCCTCTCTCTGGAGCATCTTCACTGACGGATTATATGCCCAAAATATGCTGGGGCAGCCATGTTCTCTTTTAACCCACTTGTATGTAAACAACAGAATAATCAATGGATTTCAGTGGTCTGGGGAGTGTTTCTTCAGGTTAAATGGAGTGTCCAGACTCTTTGAGACCTCTCTATGGTTTCACTGTAATGCATAAACACAAAATCTGCCTTTCTTTATCACTTAGGAAAATTCAGCTCTATATTATCCAAGGAAAGATGCCATATATCCTTGAGCTAACATCACAACTGAATTTTTCTGCATTTAATGCACTGACATTTGGATAATTTTTGTTTGCTTGTTTCTAACTAGAGCATTCCTATAATCCATGGCAAAGATTATAAAAATCTCGGGGGGCCGGGCGCGGTGGCTCACGCCTGTAATCCCAGCACTTTGGGAGGCCGAGGCGGGTGGATTATGAGGTCAGGAGATTGAGACCATCCTGGCTAACATGGTGAAACCCCGTCTCTACTAAAAGTACAAAAAATCAGCCGGGCATGGTGGCAGGTGCCTGTAGTCCCAGGTACTCGGGAGGCTGGAGGTGAGAATGGCATGAACTGGGAGGCTGAGCCCTGCAGTGAGCCGAGATCGCACTCCACTGCACTCCAGCCCGGGCTGGCTGGTGAGCCAGACTCCATCTCAACCAAAAAAAAAAAAAAAATCTCTGGTATGATATCTGGTAAAGGCTTCATGTTTAATTCCACCTAACACTATCATAAGAGAATCTTTTTAAAAACAAAAGACTGCTCAGATTTTAGAGAGAAGCATTGTCAAGGAGAGTTTCAGTGTTTTAAGATTCAAGATTAATTTCTGGATTTTAAATGACAAGTCTGTGTTTGAAGATGGACAAGTAGAAACTTCAGTGCCAAAATCAGACATCTGAAAGCACAGAAGAATCATGCTCTATTATGTCAATCATCTGTGAGTATTAGGAACCATGTTCAGTCACCCAAGAAGTGCATGTGCTTGCTACTCACTATTTTTCATGGGAGAAACTGTGATTGGATTCAACTACATATTGAAAAAAACATGTTTTTGGTAAGATAATTATAATGATTTTTAAAGAACTGTAATATAGCATGCACTTTTTGGAATAATATCTTCAATCACTTATTGTGCAGTTATGCTATATACTTTTTTGAATCGTTTTTATTTAACTTGTCCTATCTTGCTAAGCCGTAATTTGAGATAAAGCTATCATTGTGCCTTCTCCCTCAGTATTCACATTTAGATGGTAACTATGGCTGGAAGAAGTCATTCAACTGTACAATTAAGCACCAAAATTTAAGGAAACTTCCTCACTTAGGCACTCGCACACATCCTACTCTATTTTTTTAATTAGTCATCTCAGCACTTTCCAGCACAGTACATTCACACATTCTCTACTCTCCCCAAACTTCTGAACACTATCTTTGCCTTTCTCTACCAAACCCACTTCCTGATCTCACTTCTTATTTAAAAAATAAAGAATCAGACAGAGAGCACTTCAGACAGTGACTACTAAGAAGGTTTTGGACACATGCATTCATCTCTTTCTCCTTCCTTTTATTTTAATTGAGGGATCACAGCTCTTTGAAAGAACCAAAAGAAGTACATTCAAAGATGAGAAGAAAGTAGGTATAGTAATGCTACATTTTCTCTTATCTTTTCCTCTTCTTCTTTGTTCTTGGCTTTTCCTTTCTTTCTTTCAGCCTTCATGCCTTTCTGTTATTAGGGGAGACTAATTCTATTAGAGCAAATAAGCAACATAGGCCACTCAAGACATTTACCTAATTCAATGAATTGAATAAAAGTGACATGAGCATGGCCCAATGTTATTATACAATAAACTGCCTAAAATCCATTCAATTCTCTGTAGAAATATTTTAGAATAATAAATCTTAGTATGAGCATTTAGTGAACATATCATTCTATGTAGGTTTTTAAATAGAAACTGGCTGAATTAATTATAAATAGTAGTATGTTGTTCACATGATGTATTTGATTTTTGGAAATCAGTTCAAATAAATGTACTCAGACAACTCTCCAAAAAAAAAAAAAAAAGACACAGTAAGTATTTACTTGAAAAAGAGTACAAAACAACTCATGTTTTTAATACTAGGTAGAAATTAAGAATGAAGTAGAAATAATCACCTAATCCTTCAAAACACATAACATCATTTCTATGATTTTCAACCATAAACTATATGTGTTTACATGCCATCCCCAGATTTTAGAATGTCCTTTCTTGTTGCATAGCACAGAAACATGCACATGGGTGTACATATTTGTAAAAGCAACTTCTATTCATCTCAAGCTTTCTTAAGAAAAGTTCTCAAAGAAGTCTACTTTTTACTAAGCCCTTGGAGCATCCATTTTACATTCCCACAACAACAACAACAAAATGTTTCCAAAGGATTTAAAAATTATCCAGTATGTTCTCTCACTTTTCATTTTTATTTTATTTTTTGAGACAGAGTCTCGCTCTGTCATGAAGGCTGGAGTGCAGTGGTGCAATCTCAGTTCACTGCAACCCCCTCTCCCAGGTTCAAACGATTCTCCTGCCTCAGCCTCCCGAGTAGCTGGGATTACAGGGGCACACTACTACTGCCCGGTTAATTTTTTGTATTTTTAGTAGAGACGTGGTTACACCATGTTGGCCAGGCTGGTTTCGAATTCCTGAGCCCAAGTAATCCGCCCACCTCAGCTTTGCAAAATGCTGGGATTACATGCGTGAGCCACCATGCCTGGCCTCACTTTCATTTATAATTGGTTTTGGCATATCTGTCACATACTTCCAACATTTCCATACATATGAGGAATTTTTTTGTTGTTGTCGTTTAATATTCTGGCTATTTTTTTCTTCAGTATTCTATCAATAGCTGATAATGTTGAATATCCCAACTATAATTATAGACTTCTCTAATTCTTTTTTCATCTTCATCACTTTTTTTACTTTACGTATTTTGAGGTTTTATTGTTTTGTGCATACATGGTAGGGTTCTTACACATAAGTATCTTTGTTGATTTTTCATTTTTATCATTATGTTATGTTCCTCTTTGTCTCTATAACTAATTTTTTATTTGAAATCTACTTTAAATGATATTAATAGTCAGTTCTGTTATTTTAGTAATGTTTGCATGGTATTTCTTGTTTTAATTCTTATGGTTTTTATTTTCTTAAAAGCACCATAATTGACACAAAGATATTTTCATTTATAGGCTTATGAAATGCTCTCTTTAAGCAGTGACTTTAAACAGCCTAAATAATTTATATTATTATTGGTTACATGGATTTTTGCATGGTTGTAAGTACATAGGAGAAAAATGAGATCAGAATTGCAATAAATAAACCAAGTATCTACTATCACCATGGCTGGATTAACACAGCAAATGACTTTGGGGTTCTCAGAGCCTAAAACTTTAGAAGAGGCCTGTGGATTTGAAACCTAGATTTTTTGGGAAAGGGTTCTGCCTGGCTGCCAGTGGTGTCTCTGAATAGATGAGATTAGGTGAATTTTAGAAACACACACAAACACACACACACACACAAAATAAAATAAAATAAAATAAAATAAAATAAAATAAAATAAAATAAAATAAAATAAAATAAAGATAAAATGATAAATCATGCATGCAGAAAGAAGACATTCTTCTGTCTACTCCTCCCTTTTAATTTTCTGCGAGTTCTTTCTATGCAGTACCTATCAGAAAGGCCCTGTTAAAGGAGAACTCTGTTTTGCAGGATTCAAGTACAAGCTCAACATCCCAAAACAAATAAGCATAGGTTTATAGCTAAAAGATAGTTGCAATCTCTGATAATTTTGTGATAGTTCAAACATGGCCAAGATGGCAATTAATTTTGAAAATTAATAATTCAAACTTTTATTTAAAAGTACAAAATATGAAAGGCTCAAAAAAGCCAATTACATACAGTAATCTTTTAAACATATTTATTGTCCTTATAGATAGCATATGAATGAACATGTGCTTAATCTTGTTTCATGGATGTTAACTTTTACTTTATTCACATAAATATTAATGATGACATTAAAATAAATAGTGCTATCATATCTTTTATCATTTATTTTAAGTTAATGATACAGGGATATATGCTAATATATTTTAATAGATTAATATATTTTAATAGAAGCCACACTGATTAGCAGTACTACTTCCATTTGCACTGAGAAGCTTTATGAACTTGCCTTTCTCTAACGTTTGATGTATAAAACATAAGAAACACCTGAGTTGTATTTTCAGTTTTAAAATATATGAAACCCATTTTAAACTGGAAACTTATTGTTATCCTGGCTAGGTAAATAGAACATACTGAACAACATAAAACTCAAATTTTGAACTATTCTAAATTTTTTCAAGAGGATTTTTTTCTAAGAATTCAAAAATTATTGAGAATTCTGCTAGCCTTTTGTGCCATACTACCCCAAATAATTCTCAAACATTAGTCAAATAACACTTAAGCAATTTCATAAATGCTAGTAGAATACTATATGTTTCAACCAAGTCTTTAATTGTGCCTTAAGAACAGCAGTACAGAGCTATAACTCAAACTGAGTGGTGTAAATTACCAATCACTCAATCAAGTTTATTTATAGGTAACTGTAGACAATGTAACATGAGATATATTAGCTGTGATTTAGGAAACCTAAATTTCTTAAGGGTTAAACAATCTGTGAATATTAACCACATCACATTAATGATAAGAACTCAACTTTCACTTATTCTTGCAAATGTAAGTCCTTTGTCTTCTCCCCTAAAATGTGAGCTCTGTGCAAACTATATTCCTGTATATTTCTTTCATCAATATTTCCTTATGTTGTAAAGTACAAAGCTATACTTAGTAAACCATCAATCGATGCATGAATGCATGAATTAATCCACTGAAAGTCTTTTGAACCCAGTAAGAGAATGAAAGTCATTTTAATGATATACTCATTTAATATATATATACTTTTTGAGACGGAGTTTCTCTATTGTTGCCCAGGCTGGAGTGCAATGGTGCAATCTCAGTTCACTGCAACCGCCGCCCCCTGAGTTCAAGCAGTTCTCCTGCTTCAGCCTCCCAAGTAGCTGGGGTTACAGGCATGTGCCACCATGCCCGGCTAATTTTGTATTTTTAGTAGAGACAGGGTTTCTCCATGTTGGTCAGGTTGGTCTTGAGCTTCCAACCTCAGGTGATCTGCCCACCTCAGCCTCCCAAAGTGTTGGGAATACAGGCGTAAGCCACAGCACCCAGTCAGTAATATAATATTTTATGAAAATGACACACTTGTGTTTCAGGAAGTGCTGTTTGCTTATTGAATTTACTGTAATCTTATTTTATTTAATGAACTGCATTGTACCCTATTTTGTAAACCTAAGTCCTGAATTTGCCTAGTCTAGTATATGCTTTTTGTGTCCCATGTTACATTTCCTTGACCTAACTCTGTCTTTAGCATAGCAGAGGCAAAGAGGCCATATAAACTATTGTGGTCTGAATGTTTATGTTCCCCCAAAATTCATACATTAAAATCGTAACAAACACCCAAGGCAATGGTATTAGGAGGTGGGGCCATTTGGGAGCCCGTTAGGTCATAATGGCTGATCCCTCGTGATTGGTATTAGTTCCCGTATAAGAGCAATCACGGAGAGATAGCTAGCCCTCTCTGCCATACAAGGACACAGCAAGAAGGCTCTGTCTATAAGGAAATGGGCCCTGAAATTTTTCAGACTCCAAATCTGCTGATCCCTTCATCTTGCACTTCCCAGCTTCCAGAACTGTGAGAAATAAACCTATGTAGTTCATAAGCTATTCAGTTTATTGCATTTTGTTACAGCAGCCCAAACAGATTAAGACAGACATTGGTAGCGAAAGTGTAGTATTGCTGTAACGTACAACATGTAGTACTGCTATAACATAACATGCATGGCTTAAGGATGGGGACATGTTCTGAGAAATGCATTGTTAGGTAATTTTGTTGTGTGAACATCACGGATTGTACATACACAAACTTAGATGGTACAGCCCATAACACTCTAAGCCTATATGGTATAGCCTACAACACTCTTAGCCTATATGGTATGGTATAGCCTATTACTCCTAGGCTGCAAACCTGTAAAGCTTATAACTGTACTGACTACTGTAGGCAATTGTAACACAATAGCATTTGTATGTGTAAGTGTATTTAAATATAGGAATTACAATAAAAATACAGTATTGTATTCTTATGGGACCATTCTTGTGCATGTGGTCAGTCTTCCATGACTGTGTCTCTAAAAATGTGTAAGCAACTGTGGAACTGGGTAATGTGTAAAGTTTGGAAGAATTTCCTGGTGCATGCTAGAAAAAGCCTACATTTCCATGAATGCACCATTAAAGGTGATTTTTGGTGAGGAATTAATGTACTTTGCAAGTGATAAAGACATGAATTTGGTCATGGCAGGGGTGGATGGCTACTGTCTGAATATTTATTTCCTCCAAAAATGCACATGTTTAATTTTTAGTAATCTCCAAGGTGATAGTATTTGGAGGTGGAGTCTTTTAGGAGGTGATTAAGTCATGAAAGCAGATCTTTTATGACTGGGATTAGTGCTCTTTTAAGAAAGATCACAGAGAGCTAGCTAACTTCTGTCATGTGAAGACACAGCTAGAAGCAGCTATCTATGAAGAAGAGGACCCTCACCTAGCACTGTATCTGCCCCTTGATCCTGGCCTCCCCAGCCTCCTGAATTGTGAGAAATTCTGTTGTTTATAAGCTACTTAGTTTATTGTATTTTGTTATAGCAGCTTGAACGAACTGAGACACACACCATCCTCAGTCTGAAATATGTGTAATGGGGGTGCTTACTCAATCCCTACTGTGGTTCTAATGTTCTCACATTCTTCTATAAATAATTTATTTTAATTATCCCTGGCCCCTGCAAAAAGGGGACAATTTAGATAGACATGTACTGACAGTGACTTAATATATACCTGAGAAAATTGAGCTGTAGAAAAATATTTTGATTAAATGTATGAAACATGTGATCTATGTGAATGCATTTAATGAATCTTACATTCCCCTTTTACACGTATTTATTTAACAACGTTGATTTTCTTTAGCTGCACTGATGTTAAACCTAAGCCATTAATGCTTAATCAATGTGGAAAGCTAACCAATAGGACTAATATAATTTTCTCAGTTTTCAAGTACTCTCTGAATTGATGACGTGGCTTTATTCAAGTTAGTGAAAATGTAAATGAATTCATGGCTGTACCCTCTTCTACTTGCCATGTGAATAGAGAAGGAGAATTTTTCATAAATATCATAAATGTTAGAAATGAACTGTTGACAGACTTATCATTGCACTAACATCTTATTCTCATCAGAAAAATGTTGTGAATGTTTAGGTCATCCTTTATGTTCTGAAAGTCAATATCTATTGCCAACTACAGGAGCATTTGTCAAACTAACAAGAAGAAAAATGAATTTCACTCACATGGCCCATTTCCAGATGTGTCCTTTCCATTATCCCATGAGGATCATTCTTCATTACATAAATCACACTATGACCCATTAATGCATTTTGTGTTTTTATTGCTACTGTTACTGTGCTTACATATAGCACAGAAGGCAGAGCAACTCTTTTTTTTTTAACTCCTAACACTGTATTTTGCAATTCAATCACAAACTTGCTATCTGAATATACAAGATGATCAAATGAAAGTTACAAATAAATTCATTCAACAACGACCTTTTCAAGTCCTATTATATGTTACGCACTCCAAAAATCTATTTACTAATTTGTTAATAGTTAATACACATTCAAGTTTAGTTGTTTCTATGGCAAAACCATAGAATAGCCATGGATGACAGAATGCAAAACTCATAAGAAACAGAAAGTAACCTAGTCCAAGGTCCTTTATTTATTTTTAATCAGTGATGTACATCACTGAGACACCTGTTAAGTCACTGGCACAAGATTAGTTAGCGCAGCCAAGTAATAATAAAACAAGGAACAAAATCAAATTTCCTTATTTTTATCCACTGTTTTCCAGCAATTCCACACTTCAATTATTATAGTGTATAATTTCAGCCAATATCCATGTCATTATCCTAATTAATTAATTATGCATTCATATGCAAAATGTTTCTTAAATGCCTAATATGTGACAGTTTCTCTTTTAGGAACTTGGCATACAATAGTAAACAAAACCGACTAGAGTTCCTGACTTTGATATCATTATGCATAATAAAAATGAATAAATTATATAGTAACTTAAAAGGTTGTAGCTGCTAAGGAATTTGTAAAAGTATATCAGGATGGGATGTGGTGTGCAGATGACGTGTGAAAGCGGGGAAGTAGGGAGTTCCAATTTGACATGGGTGGCCAGGAAAGGCTCCATAGTAAAAATATATATATATATATATATGTATGTATCTTTTGCTGTGCAGATGCTCTTTAGCTTAATTAGATCCCATTTCTCAATTTTGGCTTTTGTTGCAATTGCTTTTGGTGTTTTAGCCATGAAGTCTTTGCCCATGCCTATGTCCTGAATGGTACCCATCTGACGAAGGTCTAATATCCAGAAAAAATATATATATATAAAACCAATATATATTTTATATACATACATATATATATATATATATATATTTTGCGGGTTTGTTGCATGTGCCATGGTGGTTTGCTGAACCTATTGAACTGTCATCTAGGTTCAACTCCCACTTATGAGTGAGAACATGTGGTGTTTGGTTTTCTGTTCCTGCATTAATTTGCTGAGAATGATGGCTTCTAGCTTCATCCATGACCCTACAAAGGAAATGAATTCATTCTTTTTATGGCTGCATAGTATTCCGTGGTGTATATGTGTGACATTTTCTTTATCCAGTCTATCATTGATGAGCATTTGGGTTATAGACCAATGGAACAGAACAGAGACCTCAGAAATAACACCACACATCTGCAACCACCTGATCTTCAACAAACTAGAAAAAATGATTCTCTATTTAATAAATGGTGCTGGGAAAACTGGCTAGCCATATGCAGAAAACTGAAATTGGATCCCTTCCTTACACTTATTCAAAAATTAACTCAAGATAGCTTAAAGACTTACATGTATAAGAGTTCAAACCATAAAAACCCTAGAAGAAAACCTAGGCAATACCATTCAAGACATAGGCATGGAAAAAGAATTTTTGACTAAAACACCAAAAGCAATTGCAACAGAAGCCAAATTTGCCCAGTGGGATCTAATTAAACTAAAGAGCTTCTGCACAGCAATATATGTGTATGTGTGTGTGTATATATATATATGTATATGTGTGTGTGTGTATATATGTATAATCAAAGTGAACAGACAACTTACAGAATAGAAGAAAATTTTTGCTCTCTACCAATCTGACAAAGGTCTAATATCCAGAATCTACAAGGAACTTAAACACATTTACAAGAAAAAAACAACCACATCAAAAAGTGGGCAAAGGATATGAACAGACATTTCTCAAAAGAAGATATTTTTGCAACCAACAAACATAGGAAAAACAGTTCAGCATCACTGAGCATTACAGAAATGCCAGTCAAAACCATACTGAGATATCATCTCATGTCAGAAAGCCAATTATTAAAAAGTCAGAAACAATAGATGGTAAGGTTGTGGAGAAATTGGAATGCTTTTTCACTGTTGGTAGGAGTGTAAATTAGTTCAACCGTTGTGGAAGACAGTGTGGCGATTCCTCAAGAATCTACAACCAGAAATACCATTTGACCCAGCAATCCCATTACTGGGTATATACCCAAAGGATTATAAATCATTCTATTATAAAGACACATGCACATGCATGTTTATTGCTGCACTATTTACAATAGTAAAATATACATTTGATCAAAGGTTGAAAATAACAATACAGTTAGCCAGGTGGATATATGGGGAAATAATATTCAACACAGACAGGACAGTCTCTGGAAAGGTCCTGAGCTGTGTGAGGAAAACCCTAAAAAAGGGGTCAATATGAGTAGAAGATTAGTTCAGATAAGTACTTTGTGACCCAGTATATATATAAAAGGAATTTTTTTCTGATGTAAGAACTTCATCTTTTACTGTGAGAATGATGGGACACCATTGCAAGGTGTTGATAGATTTTCATGAATCAAATCATATTTTTTTAATTTTTAATTTTATTTAATTTTATTTTTTAATTTTATTTTAAGTTCTGGGATACATGTGGAGAACATGTATGTTTGTTACATAGGTATACATGTGCCATGGTTGTTTGCTGCACCTATCAACCCACCATCTAGGTTTTAAAGCCCGCATGCATTAGGTATTTGTCCTAATGCTCTCTCTCCCCTTATCTCCCACCTCCTGACAGGCCCTGGTGTGTGATGTTCCCCTCCCTGTGTTCATGTGTTCTCACTGTTCAGCTCCCACTTAAGAGTGAGAACAGGCAGTGTTTGGTTTTCTGTTCCTGTTTTAGTTTGCTGAGGATGATGGTTTCCAGCTTCATCCATGTCCCAGCAAAGGACATGAACTCATTCTTTTTTATGGCTGCATAGTATTCCATGATGTGTATGTGCCACATTTTCTTTATCCAGTCTATCACTGATGGTCATTGGGGTTGGTTCCAAGTCTTTGCTATTGTAAACAGTGCTTTAATAAACATACAGGTGCATGTATCTTTACAGTAGAATGGTTTATAATCCTTTGGGTATATACCCAGTAATGGGATTGCTGGGTCAAACGGTAACTCAACTCACATTTAAAAAAGACAATCTGGCTGCTGTATTGAAAAAAGGACTCTTGGGAGAAGAACAGAAAAAAGGAGAAGCTCTATTTGGCCGCTGGTCTCATATAATTAAGGATGATGGGGCTCAGATCAGGGTACTAGTCTGTTATGGCAAAACAGCTTCCTAGTTCTGACATATGCACACAGCATGATGAATAATAGTAATTGGAGACTCAGAAGGGTGAAGGGATGGAAGGTGATGAGGGATGAGAAATTACTTAATGGTTACCAATGGATACTATTCAGGTGATGATTACATTAAAAGTCCTGACTGTACCACTGTGCAATGTATCCATGTAACAAAACTGCATTTGCGCCCTTTAAATTTTTACAAATAAAATTTTAAAAATAAATTATATAAAAATAAAACATATTCCAGACAAATAGGGTTTCCAGCTGTCATACAAAAATAGATGTTGAAAAAATGAGGTGACTGTTCAAACCGGAAGTATTAGGGTAAAAATGAACATTATAAAATAGTAGTATAACAACTTATAATGACAATAATTTCCTAACTCCTTAAATCCTAGGAATTTAATTTCCTTTTTGAAAACACAAGAAAGCAAAAAGACAAATGAAGTACAGAAATGAATCCTATTTCCCCAAATTAGATTAATGTCAGGAAACTATGTACATTGGGATTACTTTTGGAAGAAGGTGCTTCAAATTAAGTTTTTTTCATTATGTTTATGGTAAAGTCCATTGAATTTGCATACACAGTTCATCTCTGTTCGTTTTTATTTTACATAAGTAATTTATTCATTTATCATCGATTAACTCGTCCTATGTGTTTACATTCTAAAACCAACATTTACATGCATTTCATAAGAAAGCTGTTATTAAGGCCATAGATTATGATTTCAGACAAATTAAAATAACCGTGTAAAATATTTTTATATGGCAGACAATGCTGCATTCACATACTAAGACCATCTTAATATTTCATATGTTACACAGGCCATGCAAACTGAGTATTTCTTCATAAATGTCATTTTTGAAGTGAAAATCTCTTTTACAGTTAAAAGGACAACAGTAACAGCAACAAAATTGTGACTTCAAAACTTCACATTTTTAACAAGTCCCACTTTTGAAATAGATATCTAAGAGAACTCTTCAATTGAACTTCACTATAGTTTTGAACCCTTACATTGCATTATTTGAGCATTTTATTGCTTTCCCCAAACACATTTTTGCTATGTGTGTAGCACTCTCTAAGTGTTAATAAACATTTTTTTACAATGTAACTTGTAAATTCAGTTCCATCCATCAAATTAGATGGAAGTTTTAGCATCACCATGAGAAAAAGACTCATCAGCTTTTTCCAAGCAGGTATAAATATGAGATATATAACTTGGCTACAAAATAAAGTTGACAGAATGTACATAATCCTGTACACACACAATCTTTATATACTTATACAAGCTGTTGTAAGAGTAACTTTAGTTGACAGGGCAAAAGTTAAATGTAAGGGAAGCAAACGTGTGAAAAACCTGAAGTCACATTTGGTAACCGTGACTAGATCTAAGACGTGCAGAAGGAAATGTTAGGAACCACTGTCTCCACTATTTAAATGCTGGACATAAATACGACGACTATGAGATAAACGTAACAAGTCTACCTAAACTTTCTTGTTGATATGTGCCTTTGTAATATTCAGCATTGCGCTTTCTTTCCACCTATGTAATTGTGTTACCAAGAGCATCAAACCTGCCTTAATTTGAGAAAGTTTTCATCCTCTCTGAGAAATACCTTTTTCTTTTTCTTTTTCTTTTTTTTAAGTCTAGACCAGTCTCGCTCTGTTGCCCAGGCTGGAGTGTAATGGTGCATTCTCAGCTTCTGCAACCTCCACCTCCCGGGTTCACTCGATTCTCCCGCCTCAGCCTCCCGAGTAGCTGGGATTACAGGCACCCACCATCATGCCCAGCTAATTTTTGTATTTTTATTAGAGACGGAGTTTCGCCATGTTGGCCAGGAAGGTCTCGATCTATTGACCTCATGATCCACCTGCCTCGGCCTCTCAAAGTGCTGAGATTACAGGCTTAAGCCACTGTGCCTGGCCCTCTGAGAAATATCTTAAATCCATGTTACAAGACTGAAATGAGTCTTCTCACAGTTGAAGTTCCATTTTTCTTTTTTTCTCCTTTAAGAAATTAAGCTATACCCACATACAAAGATAAATAATTTTTGTTAAATCTTTTCACTAATCATTAAATCAATACACATAACCCATTGAGAATAAAAATGTTGCCATATACTTAATTAAACTTTACAAACTGATCACCAAATGAAGGTTATCACTCAATTTTTAGCTACAAAACATTTTAAAAATTCAATAACAATGTGATGTAGGTCATTAAAAAATGACCATACAAAAAGCAGCTCGTTTTTCTCAATAAATCTAAGCCTTACTTCTTCAGAAAGTTCTCAATAACACATCAGAAAACTGATAGAAAACAAATGACTGAAGTGTCTGAAAATATGACAACAAAAAATGCATTGTGATGTCAATAAAAATCATTAATAAAAATATGTCAAAATGTCTATTTGGTTTTACCTTGTCATTCTGCCGTACACTTCAGCACTGCAAATAATATCACAAAAGAATGTTTTATATTTTTGCTGATTTTTATTTTTCATCTGATATAGAGAAGCAAATTAGGAATAGGCCATATCTTTCTAAATCTGTCATATTAAAATTTAGATTTATAAAAATCTGAGAGCTCAAAGTTTTATACAAAGTGAGTCTCATTTGTACTCTAAGGTAATTGAAAATTGTTTTCTAATTCTTCAGTGAGGCATACAGGCAATTAAAGTAAACTCTTCAAAAAGAGGCATAGTTCAGGACGTTTAATGTTTGTCTCATGGTATTCTGCTGTTGCTATTGGTGGGTGGAAGTTACTGTAACTGGCCATTTCCCTAACAGATTTGTCTATTAGAATGTCCTATAATTATCACTTATTGCTTCCTGATGTCCCTGATGACATGAAAAAGCTACATTCAATTGAATTCAAAATTATGTGTTGCTAACCCACTTATGTGTTGCATAAGCCTAGGTTCTTAAGATAATAAAAAATTTAAAAATGAATTGATAAGAAAGTAATGATTTCTGCCTTTAGGAAGTTTTTGATCAAATGGTAAGGACCTGAACACAAAATAGTAAATACTGATATGATGACTGCAAAGATAAGATTATATTTAAACGACCTTGCAAAAAAAAAAAAGTAAGTAATTTATTCTTGCTAGTTTGGTGCGGAACGGAAAGATTATTTTAAAAGATTTGTACTATACATTGAATAAGGAATTTAACCTCGTAAGTCAATCAAGAAAATGAAAAAAAAAAAATTCAGGCAGAAAGAGAAGTAGATACAAAGTCAAAAAACATAAATTCAGCATAATGGTTTTGAGGAATTTTAAATATTATGAACATGCTGGAATATGTATTTGCCAAGAGATAATAGATGTGGTAAGAATGTTAAGCTGGAAAAAGATCTGATGTCAAGATACTTTCTTTAAAAGGCAGAAAAGTAAGTATTTAGTAATTTCTGGCTACACACTCTGTATCACAATTGCTCAACTTTGTTATGTAAACAAATGGATGGGTCCTATTTAAGTAAAACTTTATTTACACAAACCAGCAAAGGGCAGGATTAAGCTTGAGGCTGTAGTTTTCTGATTCCTGAGCTATGCAATTATGCATATGCGTATACCATTCTGCAGATATTATTCCTGAATTATTTTTTACATTTTATTTCTATTTTTTCTATTTCAGCCCTGGACCTCAATCACATATCTTCTTGAATTAAAGAAAGTTTGCATTTAAAAATTTTAAATGCATTTAAAAAATGTTCTACTTGAATTGTATGTTTCAATTAAACAAAAAACAAATAAAACATGCTAAGATGGCAATGGATGAGGACATAGTCTCTCAATTTGTATTTTTTTCACTCCTAAAAAATTAAACTGCTTCATGTTAAAATAAAAAAAGATAGAAATTCCTTAAGCCAGTTTTTCAATTTGTTTTATTTTATTTACGCTAACGTTTTAAAAATCTTCCACAATACTTACTGCTTTTTATTGCCTTCTCCCCTTGGGTTTTGTATATATATTTCGCTTCCAATATTTCTTAGTTTTTAGTATATAGGTAAATTAATATTATGCATATATATCACATGTTATATATATATAATATAGGTTACTTATATTATTTTATACACAAATGTATATGTAACAATAAACAATGTATAGTGTAGCTATGTGAATTTTGAGGCTTATATAAATTTTACGTAAATCTCTTTATTCCTTCAACTTCATATTTATGATGTTTATTCACGAATTTTTCTCTCATTTATGATCTTATTTTATGCCTTCATAGCATATTTTCTATTGTTTTCATCTTTACTTATATGTAAGTTATTTATTATTATTTTTTGAGACAAGGTGGAATTGTACCATCATGGGTCACTGCAGCCTCTACCTCCTGGCTCAAGGGATCCTCCCACTTCAGTCTCTCAAGTAGCTGGGACTAGAGGCATGCACCATTACGCTGATACAGGGTCTCCCTTTGTTGCGCAGACTGATCTTGAACTTGAGGGCTCAGGCAATCCTATCCTCTCCGCCTCCCACAGTGCTGGGATTACAAGCGTGAACAAAAACATTGACTATTAAATTTTATTATTTTTTGTTTTCACTTTCTCCTATTTTAGAAATTACACATTATAATTCTACTTTTTATGTGAATATACTTTTAAAAATCTTTTTCTACTCAACAAAATCTAAAATGTAGCAGTGTATCTTCCTTTTCAGCATTTCAAGTAATACAATGCAAATAGAGTGTACTCAATCTAGACAGAAATCCTTCTACTTTTCATTTTATTTATCTACAATTTCTAAAAATTTTTACCTCACTTTAACACCCTTCAAGTTTGTTGTCTACATCACTTTATCATGATTATTTTTATCAATTATTTTTATAATAAATATGTATTTAATATACCAAAATGTTTAAAATTCTTTAGCTAAAGCTTAATACTTTTATACCATTTCTTCCTCAAAATCTTTCATTCTAAAATTCAACAACCATTTATTTTTCAGTAAGAATCTGTGAAAAGTAACTCTGTTTTTATTTCCTACTCTATTTCATTGTCTTGAAAAGATTCTTTCTTATTGGGGTTTTATATTGTTTTTTTTTTAATAGTGTTTGAAAGACACTATTCCATTTCATCCTGTTTTATATTTTATAATAGTGGCCTGATTGTTAGTCCTTTTTAAGAAAACTATGTTTTTTAAATATTTTTTTCGTAACTGTTACGGTCTGAACTATGCCCCTCACCACAAATTCCTATGTTGACGTTCTAACCCCAGGGTCTCAGAATGTGACTGTGTTTGGACATAGGGCCTGTAAGAGGTGATGACGTTAAAATTAGGGCATTATAGTGGACCTTAACGCAGTCTGACCGGTGTCCTTATAAGAAGAAAAAATTCTGACATACAAAGATACACCAGCTCTACGTGTGTAGAGAGAAAAGACCATGGGAAAACACAGTGATAAGGAAGCCATCTGCAAGCCATAGAGAGGCTTCTGAATGAAATCAACCCTGTCCACACCTTAATCTTTCAGTTTCAGCCTTCAGAGCTGTGAGAAAATCAATTTCTGCTGCATGTGGTACTTTGTTATGACAGTGCTAGCAATACAATAAGTGTGATTGTTTTCCTCCAACCTCTGAGGGTCTACAACCATTTTATTGAAATGACTCTAAGTGCAGTCATTTTACTAGATGTGTGAGGGGCTTCTTACCCTCTTCTGTATAGATTATAATTTGTCTCCCACATATATCTCATGTATTATCTCTCTTCCACGTACTCTACTTGAATTGTATGTTTCAATTGTATGTAAGGTTTTCTCATTTCCATCTTCTAATTGACTGGATCTTCTCTTTTGTATATGTATATTTAGCAACCAATATACTATTTAAACGTGTCCTCTGAGTTTTATTTCAGTGGCTGCCTTTTATCATTTCTAGAATTGTTATTCTGGTTCTTTTTCAAATTATTTTCTGTTTTTTTTTTTGTTTTTTTTGAGATGAAGTCTCACTCCGTCACCCCGTCTGGAGTGCAGTGGTGCGCTCTCGGCTCACTACAACCTCTGCCTCCCAGGTTCAAGTGATCCTCCTGCCTCGGTCTCCCAAGTAGCTGGGATTACAGGCACCTGCCACCACACCCAGCTAATTTTTGTATTTTTAGTAGAGACGACGTTTCACCATGTTGGCCAGGCTGGTCTTGATGAACTCCTGACCTCAGGTGATCCACCTGCCTCATCTTTTTTCCATGATATACTGTTTGTACCCCATGGAGTAGCTGTTTTTCTACCTAATTTTGAGCACTAAGACTGAATATTTTAAATTACCATTTATATTACTCTATTATGAGTTCTTGCAGTGCATAATCTGACACTCATTCTGACTCTCATAGCAATTAGCTTCTTTATGTACGTAAGTGTGTGTGTGTGTGTACTTTTTTCTGTTTTTCTTCAGAGGTGATTGGTTTCCTATAGGAGCCATAGCTACCTGAGTTGGAAATGCGTACTTATGAAGTGATCATTGTTGTGGACTATAGGAGATCAAAATAATTTTGTGTGGGGAAAAGAAAGAGAGATCAGCCTGTTACTGTGTCTATATAGAAAGAAGTAGACATAAGAGACTCCATTTTGTTCTGTATTTGAGATGCTGTTAATCTGTGACCCTACCCCCAACCTTGTCCTTGCAAGAGACATGTGCTGTGGTGACTCAAGGTTTAATGGATTTTGGGCTGTGCAGGATGTGCTTTGTTAAACAAGTGCCTGAAGGCAGCTTGCTGGTTAAAAGTCATCACGATTCTCTTAATCTCAAGTACCCAGGGACACAAACACTGCGGGAAAACCGGAAAACCGCAGGGACCTCTGCCTAGGAAAGCTAGGTATTGTCCAAGGTTTCTCCCCATGTGATAGTCTGAAATATGGCCTCATGGGAAGGGAAAGACCTGATCGTTCCCCCAGCCTGACACCCGTGAAGGGTCTGTGCTGAGGAGGACCAGTACAAGAGGAAAGAAGGCCTTTTGGCGGTTGTTGGCAGTTGAGATAGAGAAAAGCATCTGTCTCCTGCCTGTCCCTGGGCAATGGAACATCTCGGTGTAAAACCCGATTGTATGCTTTGTTTACTGAGATAGGAGAAAACCGCCTTACGGCATAAGGTGGGACTTGCTGGTGGGACTTGCTGGCTCAATGCTGCTAAAAGGTTTATGGAGATGTCTGCATATGCATATCAAGGCACAGCATTTTCCTTTAAACTTATTCATGTCACAGAGATCTTTATTCATATATCTTACTGCTGATTTTCTCCCTAAAATGATCCTATTATCCTGCCACTCCCTTATCTTTAAGATGGTAAAGATAATTATCAATAAATACTAGGGAACTCAGAGACCGGTGCGGCGTGGGTCCTCTGTATGTCCTATGCTGAGCGCCGGTCCCCTGGGCCCACTTTTTCTTTCTCTATCCTTTGTCTCTGTGTCTCATTTCTTTTCTCAAATCTCTCCTTCCACCTAACGAGAAACGCCCACAGGTGTGGAGGGGTAGGCCACCCCTTCAATTTTGTAATTAAAGAGCAGTTATGTTAACTTCTCAGCTCCAGGATGATCAACATCACAGATGACAAGATTTGGTACTAACACTAACTTGGGACATGGGGGTGGGGTTTGGGGTTTCATGGTAATTCCTTTCTACCCACTACCCCAAGTGGATAGCTAACTTACATAACGATTCCTTTTCTACCCACTACCCCAAGTGGATAGCTAACTTACATAACGATTCCTTTTTTCCCACTACCCCAAGCAGATAGCTAACTTACATAATGATTCCTTAGACTGTTGAATAGGATATTCAAATCCTTACTTTAGAGACAGAATGAACGTCACAGATTATTCAAGGACATTCAATATTTTCACTGGGCTTGGGCACATGTGATGTTCACTCTCATGTGGACATTAAAATGTCAGTAACCAGACCCCAAGGGCTGTATCCTGTTTGGCTGTCCCAAGGTTGTGTGTCTTTGGTGTCCTCTACCAGCTTTGATTTGGAGGGTTCTCCTAATTTTGACACCTAAATATTACCTTTATTTTACTTTGTACTAACACTTGTTCTAGAATGCAAAATGCTATGCTTTGTGAGTTTTTATATGTTTGAAGCTGAATTTCTCATATCGGCTCACCCTACCATATCAATAAAAATTTTATTTTTCAACTATCAGTGAGGAAATAGGTTTCAGATGAATTATACTTAATGGCAATTAAAAATCAGATTTTCTACTATGACTTAATAGAAAGTAGTGTTCCAGAATAATAAGTTGAAGGAGACTTCTATAGTTTCTAAAAGTCATAGCCAACTACTATTTGTTAGTGAAGATCCTTATAATTGTAAACATGTCCTCCAAAAAGAAATTTGAAAATCATTTGGAAACTACTAATGAAATACCACAAAATTACAACAAAGAATGTTTCCTCTCGAACCACAAATTAAGGAGGAGGGAAAAGAATACTGAGTTATGATGGAATATAGAGTAGAAACGCTACCTACAAATTTATATTAAGGAGAAAAAATGAAGCCTTTCTCTCTGCATTGTTTTAATTTTCATATCCTTCTCTTGCCTTATTATTCTTGTATATATTTTTTATTGCTTTCGCTTTTTTTGTTTTTTTTTTTGTTTTTTTTGAGACAAGGTCTCCCTCTGTTGCCTAGGTTGGAGTGCAGCGGCGCAACCTTGGCTCACTGCAACCTCTGCTTCCCACATTAAAGCGATTCTCCTGCCTCAGTCTCCCAAGTAGGTGGGATTACAGGTGTGCATCACCATGCCTGGCTATTTTTTGTATTTTTAGGAGAGATGGGGTTATGCCATGTTGGTCAGGCTGGTCTCGAACTTCCATCCTCAGGTGATCTGCCTGTCTTGTAATGCCCAGACCGTTTGTTCCCCAAAGAAGACCACCAGAGTCCAGAGTCAAAGCCAAGCAGCAAGGATCTTTTACTGCAAGTTCGAACTTGGTCCCTCCATTCCACAGCATACAAGAGGGCCTCGAACAATGTGAGTGCTTGCTTTTTATAGCCCAATGTAAATAGGATACGTAAAGTTACAGAGGAACAAGGGAATTACAATTGGTTTACATTTTAAGTTATACATTTAGTAGTTTTTCTATTGGTTCCCACGCTTTCAGTAAAACCACAAACGGCTGTGTCCTTATCGGGGATTTTCCAGGTGGTGTTTGTACTGGGCTCAGGAAGTTGAGAGATATATGGTGGGATGTGTTTGTACTGGGCTCAGGAAGTTGAGAGATATATGTTTGTACTAGGCCTGTTTGTGTTGAGCCCGGGGCTGAGGAATGTGCCTGATTTCTTTCAGGCTCAGCCTCCCAAAGTGCTGGGATTACAGGCATGAACCACCGTGCCTGGTCTTCTTGTGTATATTTTTAATTCAAGATTTTTTCACATTATATTTTATTTAAAACTAAAATTATCGAGATACTCACTAAAGTGACATTTTTAAATAATAAAATTAGGGTAGATTTTAGTTTTCTAAAATGTCTATATTACTATACTAATTATGTAGTAAAAATAAAATTTATGAATTTAAATTTCTGTATGTCTTAGATTCTTATTTAACCTGAAAGAACAGCAAGGAATTAAAGAGAACTAAAATGTCAAACTGCCTCTCTAGAGAGAGTCTGTCTTAAATGAGTTCATAAACTGAACTGATATTAAAAATACAAAGAGAAGAAATAGAAAACGACTAATGACCGGCCACAGAGGACTTGCTATGAGATGATGAGCTTGGCTTTCTCAGCCTCTTGTATAACTTTGTATTGCAAAGTATCTAAATGTACAGATATGACAAATATCAGAGAGAATTAATGCAATCTAATCAGCTTAGTGTCACATGATATTAAAGACAGTATCAAAAACAGACAAGAACTGAAAATTCACGCTTGTGTCAGAGGAAAAACCAACCAACAGACAAAAATAAATTTGTCCATGGGTTTCTAACAAGTTGGTAATTAAGGAAGTAATTTATTGGGTAAATTTTATTTCTTTCAAAAACAGATGTTTCTCTCTGTGATGGTTGATTTTATGTGTCCATTTGACTGAACCACAGCACCCAGACATTTGGTCAAACATTATTCTGAATTTTCTGTGTGGGAGTTTTTGGATGAAGGATGCATTTAAACCAGTGGACCTTGAGAAGAGCACGTTGCCCTTCCTATGTGAGTGGGCTTTCTTCCTTTAGTTGAAGGTCTAAATAGAACCAAAAGGCAGACCTCCTCTGAGCATGAGATAATTCAGTTTATATATATACACATATACATATATATGTATGTATATATGTATATATAAGTATGTATAAATGTATATAAATATGTATATATACATACATATATAAAACATGTAAACATACATATATATAAAAATATATATACACATTTCTGTTTCTCTGGAGAACCCTAACTAATACAGTTCTCACAGCTTTCTCACTTCTTATTTTCAGGGCTAAAATCTATGCCTGATCTCTCATTCCGTTTATCTAAGATTGCAAAGAGTAAAATGCTATGAATTTTAGCACAGTCCAGTTAAAGGCCAAAACAAAAATGATAATCTATGAACAACGTTATGTTAAGAGTAGTGTTTTCACAATCATCTTTTCACTTTTTAGATAACATATTTTTGGATCTAACAGATTTACATTTTAATTATTTTGAAATTACATCTATCCCAATTTTAATGTATTTTGCATTTTTTAAATTGTTTGGTTGAAATTTTGGTGTTATTCCATCGAATTCACAGAATTAACAAATGCTTGTCCCCCTTTTTTTTTTTTACCACTCAAACATTATCTTAATCATAAAAGAAAATTATAAAACTAGAATAAGTTAAGACATGGGAAACATAATCCAAAACTAAGATGTTTAATATAATAACATTCCCAAATGAGAAATGTCAGTTCAAACGCCAAATTAAAAATCTTTTAAAGTTGTATTTTTCTGTTCATATAGATTTTTTTTTAAATTTTCCACACTGCCCCTGTATATTTTCAAATATGTGTTATCTGTAATAGTCTTTCAACAAATATTCATCACACAACAATCATGTGTATGGCTCTGGGAATACAGTCGGGAAAATGGAATAAAAAATAAATCTCTACTTAGACCTTAATATTATTTATTAAGAACAATGGGCTCTGGTGTCAAGCAAGCATGAGCTTGAATAACATGTGTTAGTTATATGGCTGCGGGCCTGGTGCTTCATCTAATAAACTTCAATTCCCACACTGCAAACCAGAAATGATAATGATACACACATGCAGAATCTCTAAAAAAATTAATAATGACAATGCACTTAGTGTGCTCAGCCTAGCATCTGGCAAACTATGCCTCCATCAGTGTTAACAATTATAAGTACGTTTCCTGTCTCTAAAGCTGGTGCTTATTGCACCATCCAATAAACGACTCGATTTTATCTATTACCTGGCTTTGTCCATGCTGTTGTCATTTCTACTTTGTATAAATATCTATTCTAGGGATTACTGCGTTTTTAGCAGCTTGTCAAAATCAATATTAAAATAATAGCATCCATATTTTATGAAGATTAGGAATAAATGGAAGACAATTTACTTTATCCTCAGTTAGACAGGATTTTACTTAAGTCACTCAAAGAAAAAATCAATTTTAATCTTTATCTCTGTAGTGTCTCCTGATAATATTTTAATCAACTCTTAGAAATCCCTACCAGATCTTGTCTACATTTATATGTTACTCTTCACTCTTCATTCTGCATGATTGGGCTTAGTGGAGACCACCTGGGTACCATCATTGACAAAGGAGCTGTTACGTATTATATAATACAATTTGTCTTCTCAATATTGTCACACCCAAAATATTCCTTTTTCCATTGCATTTCTTTATCACGAATTTTAAAATGAATTCCATTGCTTTCTCCAGAACTCTCTTTACATTTCCCAAAGCAGCATTGATTTTGATTAAGAAAACAAGTCAAGGCACTGCTGAATATAACATAAGAATTACCTCATGGTTTCTCAGTGCCTGTCTCCTATTTAGGAATTCAGCACTGTATTTGCTTTCTCCAGAGCTGTATCACTGATCACGGCTAGATTGTTATCTATTATGACACTTAGCTATTTTTTCTGCCATACTTGTATCTCCTGTATTTTTGCATTGAAAATTTATGTTTCTCTTCAAACATACTACCCTCATCTTACCTTGACTGCATTTCTTCCATGTACTTTTTCATTCTCCAAGATTACGTTAAAGGTGGTGATTTTATCTTCTGCATTTGTAGCCACCTTCTTGTCCTCTCTTGTTCTTTAATGTTATCTGTGGAGTTAATGAGTACAGAGAATATTCCATCACCCTGTTTTCATAATGTATTCTGTTAAATAATTCAGGGATTAACATTAACCACACATTTCTACTAAGAATTTTATTAATGCAATGGTTATTTCAATTAACTTTAAGTGACTAGACTGAGCATGAATCCTAAGTCTTGGTTTTGACATCTTTCCAGTGATGATTACTTCGCATTAACTCTCCACTTACTAAAATCTGTGTTTAATTATACACCCTAATTTTCAGCACTGTCTGTTACTTGATTCTAACGTGATTTGAATGTTATCTTCCTTTATGTTCAGAAAGTATAAATATTATTTATAAGAATGAAGACACAACTATGGTTGACTGGTGGGGAAATGGAGTAAAACCGGGAGGAGTAGCAACAGAAACATGTCACATTACTTATTTGCTACAGTCTGAATGTCTGTGTTCCCCCAAAGTTTAAATGTTGAAATCTAATCCTCAATATGATGATATTAGAAGGTGGAGCCTTTGGGAGGTGGTAAGGCCACGAGGGCAAAGCATTACTGAATGGGCTTAGTGGCCTTATAAAAGAAACTCCTGAGGACAGCCATTATAAATTAAAAAGTGGGCTCTTTTCAGACACTGTTGGCACCTTGGTCTTCCCAGTCTTCACAATTTTGAGAAATAAATGATTATTGATTTACACACAACATGTCTATAGTGCATTTTTATTAGTCCTAGTAAATTAAGACTATTATTATTATTTATTTATTAATTTTAGTAAAGTAAGACTAATTATTTTATTCTTTCAGCTTATTAATACATTGCGCCATGGACTGGAGATTCAAAGATAAACAATATAGGAGAGATGGTGGGGTTGTAAAGATTTTATTTGAGAGATAAAATATTAGGAATGCAAAAAAATAAAGATGTGATATGCTCACTCATGG
Source organism: Papio anubis (assembly GCF_008728515.1). Lineage (NCBI taxonomy): Eukaryota > Metazoa > Chordata > Mammalia > Primates > Cercopithecidae > Papio > Papio anubis. The sequence continues at coordinate 159,243,330 of NC_044979.1, forward strand.
AGGCATGGGTTCAGAAGAGCCCATACAAATGGCTTCTATTCTAGAAAAGTATGGAGAGAGCATTCAGGAAAACTTGACCTGGGAACTGACGAATGAATAGAATTGAGTCGTGTGTGTGTGTGTGTGTGTCTGTCTGGAACTAGGGGCCAAAAAAAGGTGGTGTTAGGCAGAGGAGAAACTTGGAGAAAGAACTGCTGACCAAACAAATGTGAATCTTACAAAGAAGGACAGAATTAAATTCTGTGTAGATGGTGGGACATGGCTTGAGGTGTTGTTTGAAAGGGATACAGGTGTAAGCTCTTGAAGTGCCTTGTAAGCTGGGTTGAACAGTACCAATAGTGTCCTAATTTTGGATAATTGTGCCATCTACTGAGATCAGAAATTCAATTGGAGGCCGGGCACGGTGGCTCAGGTCTGTAATCCCAGCACTTTGGGAGGCAGAGGCGGGCAGATCACCTGAGGTCAGGAGTTCGAGACCAGCCTGACAAACATGATGAAACCCCATCTCTACTAAAAATACAAAATTAGCTGGGCATGGTGGTGAACGCCTGTAATTCCAGCTACTCTGGAGGCGGAGTCAGGAGAATCACTTGAATCTGGGAAGCGGAGGTTGCAGGAGGATCGCTTGAACCTGGGGAGGGGAGGTTTCAGTGAGCCAAGATCGCACCATTGCACTCCATCTTGGGCAACAAGAGCAAACTCCATCTCAAAAAAAAAAAAGGAATTAAAAATTAAGGAGGCTCACAAAGATAGTACCTATAATATACGTATATATATATTTACAAATGGGAATGTATGAGAGTGCTTATTTAAGGTAATTCTAAATTTCTGATACAGACAGCTGGAAAATTAAGTGTACAATAAATCTAACTTGGAAACAATTCATTAATTAGAAATTGGCATTTTAAAAGACCTCATTTCTGTTATATATTACATGTGTGTGTTTGCCACAAGTTAGAAATAGAAATTATTAACTAGGGGTTTTATTTAAAAAATAAAAGGAGTCTGGAGTTCCAAAAACAATTAATAATTATCAGATATTCAATTACATTGTTTATTTGGTGAAATCTAGATTCTTCTGTCAGCATGACTCACTATATTGGACAGTCATTTGATTGAGTACAAGATCTGATACCAGGTTAGAGAACAGGGAGGAAAATAGAAATGTTAGTAATAGCATCTGTCCTAACTACTTAATGGGAAAAGACACAGATTTGCAGCCCGTTTATTAATGACATATATGTAGTCTACAAGAACTAAGGGTCAGATGTGGTGGCCTGCACCTGCAGTCCTAGCTACTAGGGATGCTGAAGCAGTATGCTGTGCCACTGACTGAAGATTGAGTGACAGAGCAAGATTCTGTCTCTTACAACAACAACAGCAATGAAGAATTAGGAAATTGTAATCTGGTGAGGTAGCCATTTCCGTTTGAGGAAGGGAGTGCTTGGGGATCCTATCGTCCACAGACAGTATTACCTAATATAACTCTTTTCACAAATAACTCTTCTAGATAATCTCTGGGCAGTGCCATTCTCATCAAGAGCCAGCATTCTTGCCATGGCTGATGTTTCTCCAATCTCTACCTAAGGTTTTTCCATTATTTTACTGTTTTTAAATGTATATTTTACTTCAGTAACTAAGGTTTTTCAAATACGAATCTAAATGGCTAAATAATTGCTTCCCTAGTCAATTCTTACTTGTTCCATCCCAAGGAGATAAATGTAATTTAAAGTATCATAGAGTCCAAATGCTAAGAAATACATTTCAGAATAATTCCATATAGTCTCTTTGCCTTTGGTAACACTTCTTTTCACTCTCCTAGGAAACTTTTTTTTTTTTTAGAAATAAGAGGCATACTTCTTTTTTCTTTTTCTACTGTGGTGTTAAATATAATGGGGTGGGATGCAAAATATATAAAGAAAATTTTTTTATGTTATTATTTCTTCATAAAATCCTAAGATGTTATTATACCTAAAAGTCAGTTTTCTTTTTTTTTATTTGCTTTTTTTAATTTTTATTTTTATTATTCATTTATTTATTTATTTTTTTGAGACGGAGTCTCGCTCTGTCGCCCAGGCTGGAGTGCAGTGGCCGGATCTCAGCTCACTGCAAGCTCCGCCTCTCGGGTTTACGCCATTCTCCTGCCTCAGCCTCCCGAGTAGCTGGGACTACAGGCGCCCGCCACCTCGCCCGGCTAGTTTTTTGTATTTTTTACTAGAGACGGGGTTTCACCATGCTAGCCAGGACGGTCTCGATTTCCTGACCTCGGGATCCGCCCGTCTCGGCCTCCCAAAGTGCTGGGATTACAGGCTTGAGCCACCGTGCCTGGCCAAAAAGTCAGTTTTCTAATGGTAGTATATTACATAGTTTAGATATGCTAAATGAAAACTTAAGATGATATATACATTTTTCAATGTATGGGATTTAAAAACAAGCCATGTCTAAATAATTTAGAAGCCTCATTCTTGTAGCATTTTGGATTAAAATATAAGAAACATCCCCAACATAATTTAATAGTGCATTTTTAAATTCAAGATCTAAATTCAATGAAATGTTAGAAAAATATTAAAAATATTTCTATTAAAAAGTAGACTAACCAGAGTTAATATTCAAGAAGGATAATTCTAACATCAATCAATTAAAAATAGTATTCTCCATGAATCATATCTAGGTCATTTTTCTCCAAAAATTTCATATATATATATATTTGTATGCATATAATATATATTTCTATATTATATGTGTGTGTGTGTATATATATACACCAAACTTTGCATAGCAAAAATTTAAAAATATGCAGTGTGTACACATTTTTCCCAATGCCTGAAGGCACTGAGATAGAAACCTCACATTATCCTTGATTTCTCTTTCTATGATGAATTGTTGACTATCACAGATTTGCATTAAACATGGGAAAATCTAAAACAAGATTCATAACAATGCCACATACTTACTGCACTTTTGCTACAGTAAGTTTAATGAATGAATCTCAAACTCTCTGCTGGAGGCAAGTGTTCCAATTCGTCCATGTCTTTCTGCGAACGACTTAATCTCAGTAAAAGGACCAAATTGCAGGCACATCTGGCATGAAACAACACATGCACTACAGCCCTCAATACAGTGAATCACTTCACACTGAGCCCTGGCATGAGTCAGGTGTTGCCAAGGGTCCTTGCAAAGCATATACACTAATATATCTAATAATAATGAACAGTTATTATCAGAGTTAGATAATCTTCAGACATTTAGGAGTATGCCTGAGAGGAAGTATTACTGCTAACTTTCATTGATGTTGCAATATCTGCAAAAACTGTAATCAAGTTAAAGCAGTTCACACCCTCCCCTAGAAGTATATCTTTTTCAGTCTTCTTTACAATTATTGTGCTGTATTCCGGGATTCTAGATCTCATGTCTAATTTTGGACAGATTTTAGTTCATTATAAAAAGCATTAATGTGAATTGCGTCTGTGTTCCCTTGATTTATAATACATGGCTTTATATTAACGGATGTAGAGAACTCTGTCTATTGAAAATCAAACAAGGCAAAAATAATATATATAACTTTGTAGATTTAGTTGGGGAAATGTACATATGTTTCTGTTTTTTATTTGCAACATACACATAATGTTTCTAACTTAGCTGTATCAGTTGACTTTAGTTGTCTTCCAGCCTGCCCATCTCACACTTGTATTATACATATTCTTATCCTAAAAGAATTATAGTCTTATATTTTTATCCTAAAATATATTCTATATAGAATACATTCTTTATCTCTATCTAAAATATATTCTTATCCTAAAAGAATTAACACATAGTATAAACAAAATGTTTAAAGTGCTGTAAAAATGTGAGAAACAGAAGTGTTATAAAATTATGTCCAATTTTTTAAATCAATATGCCACTATTTTAAAAGTATCATTTGTATTATATTTTTATATGTATTTACAAGACCACACAAAGTGAAGAGTGTTTTGAATGGATCCCAAATAATTATTTTTAAACTTTTGTTTTTATGCTTAATAGACAGATCAGAACACATGCTATTTGGTCAAATATATAATAGGACAAATTTAGCTACTAAAGTAAGGAAGAGTTTTACAAGTCTTATTATTTTTTTCTTTGGGTAGCTAATGTCTGGATTCAGTATTTCAAATCTTTGGGAAAATTGTTTAATTTTACATAGTATACTTGTAAATACTTATAAAATAATAATAAATACTTGTAAGAGCTAGTTTCCTGTTTTTGTATTCACGACAATCACTGCTTAGTATCATGAGAGTCCTTATGAAAAATGCAACACATTTTTTGTTGCTTCTTTATTATTAATGTATTTAACACTATAGAGTTGTGAGTTGAACATAAACCAGGAACTTTGAAAGAATGTAAATATAACATAACAACAAAATGGCCCTAAACATAAGCTTTATAAAGCCAAACTGGTGATAACATTCTTTGTTTTTTACCCACATCACCTTCTAAGGAAAACCATTCATTATTCCCTCCCCTATTCTACATGGGCAGCATCCTCAATGGCCAATTTTATATCAATTAATGCATATCTTCTCTTTTATGGTCATAATGATCAGACCAGAAAGTGGATACATTACTAAGTTTATGGATATATTGAAAATTCTGTCCCATCATTGGATAAAAGATATCATGTATGTAGATTTTCGTACTTAAGGATTTATACTAAGAACATTGAGGAATTTGCCTCCCCATGGTGCAGAATCCTCGGCAGGGTTTTGAGTTAGAAAAATAAAGACAATTATGGAGCATACGTCCCTGAAGGGTGGGAAACCACCTTGCCATCTGTTTGGATTCTGAGTAGCATGGGCATTTTGAGGTCAGGGATGTCAAATGAGGGTAGGTTGAACAGGGTAGCTTCAAAGAGAAATTTTTCTGGTACAATCAGTGAAACAACTGCTGCCTAGATAAATTCTATTCTTTATGAGAGTGATCTAACTCTATAAATATTGATACAGTCACATCCAGTTACATTTGATGATCATTAGTTTGCGCTGAAGTAAATCCAAAGCGACCCACTGCTCATCAGACCAACCTAAGGTCTCAGAACGAAAAATGCCAGCCTCAGGCATAAGTGAAATTCTATGGAGAAACATTGTCTTACAGAGTAGCTCTCCAGCAGGCAGAATCCTAAAAAGTCAGATGTGTTATCTAAGAACTTAATCTACTGCAAAACACACACATACACACACGCACATGCGCGCACACACACACACATACCAAAAACAAATGAATAAACCAAAAAGAAGAAAACAAGAGAGGGAGGAAGGAAGGAAAAAGAGAGAAAGCCTATGTAATTAACTGCCTCACGAGATACTTTATCTTAACAGATGGTTATTTTAGAGAGGCAGCCAGAGCTTTGTGCTATAAGCCGTCCTTTCTCTCCTTCCTTAAAAAAGGAAGTGCTTCTGCAGTCTTGCTGCTCTTTTCTAATTATTTTATATGGTAGTGTTATTGGTGTTAACATTCGCTATTTATTTCATAGGCTGCCAAAAATTAGAAAATGTCTAAATATAGTTCATATGAGCTACGAAGCTATGAGCTATGAAAATGGTGAATATGACTTGAATTTTGGGGGCTCTAAAACTAAAAACACTTGGAATGGTTGTGACACTTTATATCATTACATATTCCTCACTTTTTCTTAAGAAAGGGATATGTATGTCTTTGGCGGTATGCATGGTGGTGAGATCAACATTTAGGTAGAAGTATATTGGTAATTAGAAAATAAAAGTGTACATAATAATGATTAAAAGTTAAAATGTTTTTAATTAATCTCAACCTCATACATACACCTTCCTAATGTAAAGTTTTTGATCCACTGCTCCTTTAACTAGGTAGTCTCAATTTTAAACATGTCATCATAGCACCAGAATAAACAATCAAGAGCAATTAATCTGAAGACTACCCAATTATATATGTGGACTGTATCACCTTTCTTACAAAATGATGTAGCTTAATCATTCGCAATGTTTTTCCAAACTAAGAAACAGATATATGATGGCAGTGTGTTGTTGGAGTTACAGCAAACAAACTATGAGGAAGCAGTGAAAGCAGAATGCCCTGATGAGCCAGGTGCAAATTAAAGCACTGTGGGGAAAGTGTTGTGCAGCGATACACAAAAGTTGCAAGTGAATTAAGTTGTGAAAAGAAAAAAGGGCATGCAGGATATAGTTGGGTCATGCAGACCACGAAAAATGGTATTTCATGGGATCTGGTTGTGCAGTTGCTATAGTTGCTTTGAAAGCCAGAAGTAGCTGCACTGTTAATCTCTTTGAGGCCAGGCTCACTATGAGTCATGTTCTGGAACAGGCATAAGAGCTGCCTCTTCCTTATTTAGCATTATGCAATCCAAATAACAAAACCCATCAGTCACTATTCCTTGAGACAAAAATAATCATAATCATAATCATAATAACAATCATAAATAAAGCAAATTGAAGCAAGTGTGCTGTAGAGTGAATTCACATATGATTTATGATTATTAGGAGGTAGGAAAGAAATCAATGAGAGAATGATATTTGAGGTGAGTCAAGTAAAGATTGTAGAGATAGTCAAGGCAAAGAAAACAGTCCACAGTCCAAGTAAATTTATGTAGCATTCTGAAGTTTAGGGAATTAAAATGACTTTAGTGTAGCTGAAGTACAAATTTCTAGATACAGCCATTTGAAAAATGTGTCTAGAGATAGAACCAGGGGTTAGATGATGGAAGGGATTACATCCCATTCTCTGGAGTTAGTATCTGATGTCTAAAGTAGTGATTATTCACATTTCGTACGGGCAAGTGATCTGTCTAAACATGCATTGGAGAAAGACTCTTTGAAGAGCCCAGTGAAGAATCCTGAAAGAATCCAGAAAGGTCACTGTAGTCTCTTATACTACTCCAGGTTATAGATGGATATATTAGGTAGGTGTAAAAGGAATTGCAGCTTTTGTCATTAAATGTAAAGGCAAAAGAAGTTAGAATTAGCAGACTGAGTAACTGGCTAGATGTGAGGAGCAGAGTAAATAGCGGGCCTAGAATGATATCCAGGTTCTGCAGTTGACTGAATGAAGAGAGGTGCTATTCTCCAAGATTGTGAGAAGAGAAAATTAGATTGGGAGGGAACTAGGTCAAGCAGTAACAGGCTCGAGTCTGGCCATGTTGCAGTTGTGGTGGCAATACACTTAATACCACGTGGAATTAAGCAGAGTTATAGCAAACATTCTGCTTGTCATTTCCACTGAGATGTCTGATACACATCACCACACCACGTTCACAGCTGAAATCCTCATTCTGCTTATTTTCTCATTACCCTAAATGGATATGATGTTCATGAAAATAAGGGCTGCATTTGCTTTGTGGACCACTCTATTATCTGCCCAGCATTGCCCCAAAGCCCCAAATATCCATATAATAAATCTTTAAAAGATAAGTGAATAAAAGAGATAAAGGCTGAAATTAGAAAGTTGATTGTTACCAGGCTAGAGATGGAAGCTAAAACCTTAGGTGTAAATGAGATTGTTCAGGAATTAAGAATAGGGTGTTCTGTCTATGAGGCAAAAAAAAAAAAAAAAAAAGATAATATTGTTGCATTTCCCTTCCTCCTAGAATACCTAGAATGTAAATCCTAGAGTTAAGGATTGATGAGAATAGGAGATTGAAACACGTATCTAATGAGCATCAGACAGTGTGCTGGCCACTTTACATGTATATGACCCTGGCATAAGGTCTCTGAGAACTTCATCATGTTTTCTTTGATTGATTCATACAAATTTTAGAAAAAAGTAAGCATTAAAGCTTGAATGTGTTAATATATACTTTCTTCTATCACAATGGAAATATATCACATGCAAGTATGCAAGCTGCACCTGATTCAAAAAATAGCTACATCTATTTCAGCAAAAGAGTAAAATAATTTGTTTTGCGAAAGGCTTTGTGCTTGAATACATTAAGCACTAAAATTTACATCATGGCTAAGTTTACATGTTTTGCATAAGCCTGGGTTTGACTAGCAATAAAAAACAAAATCCTACTGTTACAATATCTGAAAAACAATTGTCATAAGAAAATTTGTAACTGATACTCATGCTTCCATTGCAGAGACATCACTAACAGAATTCAAAGCTGATAGCACAGCTGTATCTTGTATTCAGTTTTGTTCTTGTGATATATGACACTACCTTGCTATGAATCATACCAAGACTTGGACGTTACCAATGTGACACTATTTAGTTTTATATAAAGCTATATTGTTTTTTATTTCCTTCCAGTTTTGGTGTGACCTTTATTTTGCTTATGGCATCCTTTTTTTCTAGCTTTACTAAAGGGTAATTAAAAGTAAAAAAAAAAAAAAGTACATATTTTAAGCTGTATCAAATGATTCGGTATATTTTTACTTTGTGAAGTGACTACCACAATCAAACTGATAAATGCATCTATCAGCTCACATACTTTTACTTTTATGTGTGTGCACGTGTTGTGAGAACACTTGAGAGCCAGTCTCCTAGCAAATTTCATATATAAAATGCATTATTAATTAACTATAGTAACCATAATATACAATAGATCCTCCAAACTGATTAGTCTTATTACTGAAATTTTGTACTGTTTTGAGCAAAATCTCCCAATTTCCCGCACACCTTAGCCACTGGCAACATCATTCTATTTGTGAGTTTGACTATTTTAGATTCGATACATAACTGAGCTCATACAGTGTTTATCTTTTCTGACTTCTTTCACTTAGCGTAACTTTCTCCAGTTTCATTCACATCGTTATAAATTACAGGATTTTCTTCATTTTAAATGGTGAATAATATTCCATTTTGCATGTGTGTGTGTACAATTTTAAAAATGTATTCATACATTGACAGACATGTTTCCATATTTTGCCTATTGCGAATAATGAGCATGGTAGTGCACATAGCTCATCTTGTTACTAACTTCATTGCCTTTGTATATATACCTAGAAAGTGTATTGCTGGATTATATGAATATTCTATTCTTTATTTTTTTGAGGAAACTCAATATTGTTTTTCATAATAGCTGTGATAATTTACATTACCAACAACAGTGTATAAGGGTTCTCTTTTCTCCGCACTCCAGACAATATTTGTAATTTCTTGTCTTTTTGGTAATAACAATCCTAACAGGTGTGAGGTGATGTCCTGTGCTTTTGATTTGCATTTCCCTGGTGATTAGTGATGTTGAGCAACATTTCTCGCATTTGTTGGTTATTTGTATGTCTTCTCTGGAAAAATGTCAACTCAGGTCCTTTGCCCCTGCTTTTTTTTTAACTTTCATCGCCTCAAATATTTATCATTTCTTTGTGGTGAAAACACTTAAAATCCTCTGTTTTACTACTTTGAAATGTATAAGACTTCATTATTAACCATAGTCACCATGTTTTCCAATAAATACCAAAATGTATTACTTACATGTAACTGAAACTCTGTGCCCATTGACCAATGTGTCCCTTTTCTCCATCCACCTTTGCTGCTGGCACCCCACACCATTTTCAATCAGGTAAATTACCTTATCGCTGTTGAGTTTTATGTATGTCATATATATTTTAAATATTAGCTCCTTATCATGGTTTACCCCCATTGTATCATTTATTTTGTCTCTATTATATGGTATATTTGCCCCTTATTATATAGTTTGCCCCTATTATACGGTTTATAATATATTAGCCCCATATATGGTTTGAAAATACTCTGTCTCATTGTGTAGGCTGTCTTTTTACTTCATTGTTTCCTTTGCTGTGCAGAAGCCTTTTCATTTGATGTAGTTCATTTGTTTATTTTTGTTTTGTTGCCTGTGCATTTGATGTCATATTAAAAAAATTGCCAAGGCTTCAATGAGTTTTTACATTTAATTTTTTAATCCATTTCAATTCATTTCTGTGTATGGTATAAAATAAGGGCACAATTTTGTTCTTTGGCAAGTAGCTATCCAATTTCCCTGGCATAATTCATTGAAGAGACTATCATTTTCCCATTTGGTTTTCTTGGTACCCTTGTCAAAGATTAATTTACCATATATGAGGGGAGGCTTTGTTTCTATTTTGTTCTATTGGTCTATGTATCTGTTCTTAAGTCAGAACCATACTGTTTTGATTATTATCACTTTGTAATATAGTTTAAAGTGAGGATGTTTCTCCAGTTTTGTTTCTTTATTCAAGATGCTTTAGCTATTCATGGTCTTTTGTGGTTCCACAAATGTTTTAGAATTGCTTTTTCTATTTTTGTGAAAAATGCTGTTACAGTTTGGATAGGGATTGCATTGAATCTGTAGATTGCTTTGGGTAATACAGACATTATAACATTATCAATTCTTCTAGTCTATGTACACAGAATAACTTTCCATTAATTTTTGTTTTCTTAAATTTCTTTCATCATTTTTCATAGTTTTCAGTTCACAGATCTTTCACTTTGTTGGTTAAATGTGTTTCTAAATATTTTATTGTTTTATTGATGCTATTAGAAATAGGATTGTTTTCTTAATTTCCGTTTTGGATAGTTTGCTGTTATGTATAGAAAAACAACATATTTTTATGATGACTTTTTATCCTTCTATTTTATGAATTATTTTATTGGTTCTAAAAGTATTTTGGTAGTGTGTTTAGAATTTTTGATATTTAAAATAATATGCTTTGCAAACTGAGAACATTTAGCTTCTTCCTTTCTGATTTGAATGTCTTTTTTTTTTTTTTTTTTCTCGCCCAGTTGCTCTAAGACTTTCTGTACTATGTTGAATAGAGGTGGTGAGAGTGGGCATACTTGCCTTGCTCTTGATTTTTGAAGAAAGCTTCTGGCTGTTCACCATTAGGTATGATGCTTGTTGTGAGCTTGTCATTGTGGCCTTTATTAAGTTGAAGTACATTCCTTTTAAAAATAACTTGCTGAGTTTTTTTTTTTCCATAAAAGATTTTTGAATTTTGAATGTTTTTTCTGTGTCTATTGAGACGATTACTTTTATTATCCATTCTGTTAAACAGGTGTATCTTATTTATTGATTTACATATGTTGAACCATCCTTAAATTTCACAGATATATCCCACTTTATCATGGTACATTACCTTGTAATAATTTTTTTGAATTGAGTTTCCTAGTATTTGTGACTTCTTCACTCCCCTGGTTTGACGAGTGAGAGGGAGTGTTACAGTTCTTCCACTCCCATAGTTCAGCAAGCAGGAGGGAGTGTTACCATCTTTTCACTCCCACATTTCAGCCAGTTCTGAGCTCTCGTATCACAACCCAGAATAATGAGGGACACGGAAACCAGAGAGTGCATGAGGCAGAGTAGAATTTTATCAAGCGACAGAAAGAAAGCTCTCAGCAGTGAGAGAATACCTGAAAGAGGGTTGCCAGCTGCGAGGCTGAGTCCAGGATTTTTATGGGTTTAGAATGGGGAAATGAGTGCTGATTGGTTTATGGGTAGGCTTAGAAAAGGCGCCTTTCAGAAACAGGAACCAAGCAGGGGCTGAAGTGAAGACTTGGCCAGGACCTTGGCCTGAGACCAATCAGGAGTTGATAGGGAATATAAGTTCTCATTCCAGTCTGCAGACTCTATCCGGAATTGGTAGTTTGGTTTTCAGGCTTCAAGACGTTGCTGGCTTGAAGGTTGAGTTTTGCCAGGGACCCATCACTATCTGTCTAGGAATTCGTCTGCCTCTGATTGCTATCATTTTGTTGAGGTATATTGCATCTGTGTTCATCAAGGATATCAATTTATAACTTTCTTTTTTTTTTGTAGTATCCTTATGTTGCTTTGTAATAGAATAATACCAGCCCAGAAAAATGAGTTTGCATGCATCCTTTCCTTTTCAATTTTTTGTAAGAGTTTGAAAAGTATTCGTGTTAGTTCTTTAAATGGAAGAATTAACCTGTGAATTCACTGTGAACATCCACTTGGTCATGGATTTTTTGTTGTTGTTGTTAGAAGGATTTTTATTAAACCTTTAATCTTCTTACTTAATTTTTATTTCAGATTTTCTATTTCTTTATGATTCATTCTCAGTAGGCAGTATGTTTTAAGAATTTATTTCTTCTAGGTTATTCAATTATTGGATTATAATTTTTCATAGTAGTTTTTATGAACCTTTGTATTTCTGTGTTATCAGTTGTAAGTTCTCCTTTTTCATTTATGATTTTATTTGAGTCTTCTCTCTTTTCTTAATATAGACATTAAAAGCTATGTACTTCCATCTTGTAACTGCTCTTGATGCAGCCAAAAAGTTTTGCTATGTTGTATTTCTATTTGTGTCTGTAGATACATTTTGATTTTATTTTTGATTTCTTCTTTGACCTATTGTTTTTCAAGAATGTGTTTACTTTCCACATATTTGTGAGATTTCCAATTTTCCTCCTATTACCTATCTCTAGTTTCAAAATATTGTAGAGAAAATTTACCCGATATTACGTTATTCTTCTTAAATTTATTAACACTTGCTTTGTGGCCTGCCTACTATACTTTATTTAGAATCACGGGCTCTTATTTTCTCAAAAACCTTCCATATGTATATTTCTGAATTTAAAAAATTGCAATAGTAGTTCATTATTAATTGAAATTCTTCACAGTGTATCAGTAAAATTTTAAATATTTTGTAAAAGTAAATCAATATAAAAATGCTATAAATGTAGGTGATTCTGGAAATTGTATTAACTGTACAATAATGTTTACTTTTATGTCTACCTATGTTTCTCAAACTTAGAGGGAAAGAGCAAGTCTTCTGTTATAAAGGTTTCCAAATGCATAAGCTTAGATAATTATTTTCCTCGAGTTTAAAATCTATTTTTTCACAGATAAATTTATTATATAAAAGAATTGAGGTTTCTAATTGAAGAACAAGAAAGGTTCCAATTCAATTCAAGAGAAACTTTGCTATTTTATTTAGGCATAGATTGTTATGTGTGTGAATATATTTATGTTAAAAAACTTGCAAATATTACAAAATATATCATCTAAAACACACAAAAAATTGTAATGACGATGTCTAAACAACTATTTATTTTTAGAAATATCCAGGAGTCCAGAGTTTTCATTTTTTTTGTTTTGGTAAGGAGTCAGATAACAAATAATTTAGACCTTTTAGAATATACACTCTTTCTTATGGCTACTTAGCTCTGCTGTTGCAGTTTAAAAGTAGTTAAAACAATTGGCAAAAAGAAGGAGTCAACTATGTTTCAATGAATGCATTTAGAGAAATAGACAGCAAGACAGATTTGCCTGGTGAGTACTATTTTGCTGACCTGTGCTCTAGGATTCGAAATATTTTCTTTTATAGGATGAAAAAATTCAGCATCATATAAATAAAATAAAATACTTAATGCATACAACTAGCTAAGTAATGGGAGGCCATTTCAAACCAGATCAGATGATCTCTAGCGTATTATAGAGTATTAAAGCTCATTTTATCTTTTCACTACTCCATATCTGTGTTAAATTTTGTGATGAATAACCTAACCTACATTAAAACATGTTCAAATATTTTCTTCCACTGTGTAGCTATACTTAAGGCCCTTGGACCTTTTATCTGCAGGATTAAAGACTAGAGACTAGAAAATGCTGCATAAAACAGAAGGTTTCTCTTTTCTTTTATTGTGGGCTATATAACCTTAAATGGAATGTGAAGAACTCTAAGGTGTTTCATGAGAGCAAATATATTTCATAAGAAATATGGAAAATACGATATACAGAAAGTTCTAAGAATCAGGACAGTTTTGTCTACAGGAAAAAAGGGTTTACACTGATTTAATTGCAATATTCAGCATATGAAAATATGTTCTCATTAGAATAGATTCTACATTTCTTTACACAGTAGGAATTATAAAAAATGGATTTTGAAAGTTTCAACTAGCAATCACTGTCTCCTTTTAAATATAGGTTTTTAAGAAAATCATTATATTTTATTTTCTTTCATCAAATTTTAAGAGAATAATATTAGTATATATTAGACATAATACATAACTGGAAAAAATGTGGTATAGTACTGATTTTATATCTAACTAGAAATGTAAATTGTGCAAGCTAATTCATTGTTGTATTGTTTCTTATATGGAAAACAGCATCTGTGCACCAGGCTTTCTCTTTGAACCTAAAATATCACTGTTTCAAAAACTTCTCAGCTGAATACAGCAAGAAAACATATATCTTTACTGACAAATACACACAGACACACACACAAACCGAGATCAATAAATTCTATGTAACCATATTCATTTATATAAAGCTAAAAAGCTAAATATGAGTTCATACTGATGCCTCCACCTCAAATCCATTACCATATTGACTTTTCTAGACAACTCCTTTGCTTGTATTTATGTATATATTCTTAGTCCAATAGTAAGAAACCTGGCTCCCACAACCTGCCATCCATTAATTCAATTGTTCAGTTCCAGTATATATGTTTATTGATGTAAGAATTTTTAACCCAGACCTCTACTGGAAAAACTTTATTAACTAGAGAACAGTACATATGTATTACACAATAAAATTCATTTCCAAAGTTATGTAAGATGGCAGCTTTTCCCTGCAATCCCTTCACTGAGGTTGTTTTATACATTTGAAGTGCAGTTATATTCTCTTGTCACAATCTGCATTCCTTCCAAGATCACATTTTTCCAATTACTTTTAAATGTCACATACATCTTTGTGCTATAGTTTTATAAGTTTTGACAAATACGAAACTTCCTATATGGAATATTAAAGGATTATACAGGTTATTTTAACTGCTTTCAAAATCTCTTGAACTTCATCTATTCAACCTTCCTCCTTTTCTGCTGAATGTACGTCAACCACTGATACTTCTATCATTTCTGTATTTTTTTCCTTTTCTAGAACACTGTATAATTGGAGTTGCATATATGTAGCATTTACACACTGGCTTTTTTCTCTTAGCAATATCCATTGGTTTCACTGATTCTTTTCTTGGTTTAATAGCTCATTTATTTTTATCCCTGAAAAACTTTCCATCGAATGAATGGATAGATCACAGTTGGCTTATTCATTAATCTACTGAAAGACATTTCAGCAAATCTGAATTTTGGAGTATTATAAATAAAGGTGCTATATACTTTCATATAAAGTGTCTTTATTTGCTTGTTTTTGCTTTGATATTGATTGGTTTTGTAGATGTAGGCTTGCAAATTAATTTAATAAATACCTGGAAGTGTAATTTTTGGAGAATATAGTAAAACTATATTTGGTTTTTGTCTTAGTTCATTTTCTGTTGCTATAACAAAATATCATGGCCTAGGTAATTTGAAAACAAAACAAATTTATTTTCTAAACTTTTGGAAGCTGGGAAGTCCAAGAACATGGTGCTAGCATCTGCTGAGAGCCTTCTTACTTTGTTATAGCATGGTGAAAATGCAAGCGAGCATGCAAGAGAGAAAGATTAAATTGGGCCAAATTCCTCTTTCTCATGAGCCCACTTTATTAGGAGCTCACTCCCACAATTACGAACCCACTCATAAGATGGCAGTATTAATGTATTCATGAGACAAAAGTCTTCACAATCTAACCACCTCTTAAAGGCTCCACCTCTTAATGCTGTTACATTGGCAATTAAATTTTAATATGAGTTTTGGAAGAGACATTCAAATCATAATATCTTTGTAAGAAACTGCCACTCTCTTCTAAATTGACTGAACATTTCACATTCTTACCATCAAGGGATGAAAGTTCATGTCATTCTACCTCCTTGACAGCAGTTAATGTGGTCAGTTCTTTGGAGTTTAGCTAATCTAATAAGTGTGCAATAATATGTTAATGCTGTGTTAAATTGCAATGCTCTATTGACAAGTGATGTTAAACATATTTTCATATGATTATTTTCAGTCTGGATTTTTTTTTCTGGTTAGGTGTCTGTTCATATCTTTTGCCCATGGTGTAATTGTATTGCTTGATTCTTTATTACTGAGTTTTAAGAGTTCTTTGAATATTTTTGATATACATTTTTATCTTTTATGTTTTGCAAATGTTTCCCCTTAGTCTGTGATTTGTCTTATCATTTTCTTTAGTTTCCTAAACAGAGTGCAAACTTTTCATTTTAATAGTGCAATTTACAATTTTTAGTTTCATGGGGTAGAGTATTTGCTGTTATATCTAGAAATTCATTACAAAGTCCAAGGTCACCTAGAGCTTCTCCTAGGTTTTCTTACAGAAGTTTTATACTTTTGCATTTTGCATTTAGGTCTGAGATCAACTTCCTCTTAATTTTTGTAAGAGGTAAGTTCTATGTCTAGATTCATTTATTTCTGCATATGAATGTATAATTTTTGTAAAGATTCTTTTTTCTCCAAAGAATTGTCTTTGCTCATTTTCCAAAGCTCATTACCCAACTGTATTTCTGTGCCCATATTGTTTTAGTTGTATGTTCCGTTTCATTGCTCTGTGTGTGTATTATTTTATACCACACTATCTTAATTATTTTCATGCTTTGTTATTAGGTACATATATCTTTAGCATTATTATGTCTTCTTAAGATTTGCCCTTATTATCATTATGTAATGAACCTCTTTATCCCTGATACCTTGCCTTATTCTGAAGTCTTCTTTGTCTAAAATTAACATATTTATGCTACATTTTATTAGCATTAGCATTATATATCTTTCTCTATCAATTTTATGTTTAGTCTAATGATATCTCTATATTGAAATACTTTTGTAGATATATAGTTGGATCTTGTTTAATACTTTTAAATTAAAAAATAATATATGATGTTTAGATGGCGTTTAGATCACTCATTCTAAAATCTGCCCCAATTGTAGCTGTTTTCTATTTGCTGCATTTGTTGTTGTGCCCCACCCCCACCTCTGCCTTTTAACTCCTTTCTGGATTAATAGAGCATTTTTTTTAGGATCCCATTTTCTCTTGTCTCTTAGCATATCTATTTCACTTCTTTTGTAAAAGAGATATATTTGTCCTAGAGTTTGCAATACAATTTTACAACCAATGTAAGTCCACTCCAAAATAGTACTATATCACGTCACGGTTTTGCATGTACCTTCAAACACAGCATTCTCAAGTCTCCTCTTCTGTGTCTGGTAATATTATTGCTATTCATTTCACTTAGGCAGACAATATAGTTACTCAGTACAATGCTTATTATTATTTTTAACTAGTGTTGTCAATTAGATTAGATGAAATAAAAGTAATAATTTCCTTTTACCTTAATCTATTCCTTTTCTTAGGTACTTTATACAGATTCAAGTTTCTCTTCTATATCATTTTTTTCTCTCTCTGAAATCTGTTTTTAGCTTTTCTTTCAGAATAGCTCTGTCAACAAATTTGCTTGGATTTTTGTCTGAAAAATCTTTATTTCTCTTTCATTTTTGAAGGGCAATTTCCTGATTGTGTTTCCTTTACTTTTCTTCCACACTGTCTTTGTTGCATGTTCTTTTAAAATGAAAAATCCATGTCATTCTTTTACTTGTTCCTCAGTATTTTCTATTTTTCTTTTATTTTTGGAACTGCAATGTAATATCCTGCTGTAGATTTTACAGTATTTTTTCTGCTTGGTAGTCTGAGAGCTTCCTGTTTGATGTCATCCATTAATTTTGGGAAATTTCTGGCCATGATGATCTTAAATAATTCTGCTGCTCTATCTTTCCCTCCCCTTCGGATATACCAGTTGTACAAATGCTGCCTTTTTTTTTTTTTTTTTTAAGAATTTTCTCACAGTTCTTGGATTTTTTTTTCTCTTTGCGTTTAAATTTGAGAAATTTCTATTGACGTATATTCAAGTTCAGAAAAGCTTTTCTTTACAGTGTCAAGTTTACTAATGACTTACCAAAGGCATTCTTCATTTCTGTTACAATGTTATTGATATCAACCATTTTCTCAGTATTTTCTTAGTGTTCCCATTTCTCTGCATACGTTATCTATCAGATTTTGCATTTTGTACCCTTTTTTAATTAGATACCTTAACATATTAATCACAGTTATTTTAAATTTTCTGACATAATTCTAAATATGTCATATCTTACTTCAGTTCTAATGTTAGACTTAGTGTGTGTGTGTGTATACATATATATATATATATCTTTTGTGAGTTATGTATGATGTTTATGTAATAAGACTGAGATAAGTAGGCCTTTTGTTGTTTTATGTTATTCTGGCTAGAAGTTGTTCTAGGTTTGATGCTTACTGTATCTATGTCCTTGTTTTTTCATTTTTTCGTTCTTCTGTTGCTTCCCTAAAAACTCCTTCCACAATAAAATCTGTGCGTTGCAACCCTTTTACCTGTAATCCAATATTGAAATCTTGTTGATGTGGTATTAAGATGTAAGAGAGGTAAAGTGTTCTATAATTTTATAATCTTATATCTCGGTCTCTTAAGGGTATGTGTTCCTGGTCTATGGTTTTAAATATGCTTTTTATCAGCCTTTAAGTAAGAAAGGAAATCTAGTCAGAATAGGAGTCAGGAATTGCCTGCTCACTGAGTGAGACAAGACTCTGATAAAGTATTCTCCTCGATGAGTACTCATTTGTTAAGAACATTTTGGTTGTATTTCTAAATGCTCACTTCGTTACATTCCTGCCAGAGACCATGAGGGGATTTTTCTTGACAATTCATTGTTGTAGGGATGAGAGGAGAGTTTCCAAACACCTTACTTTTCACAAGTAAAATCAGAAGCCACTTGCTTTAAAATAGCACTAAAATATATAAATTAAAATATTTCAAATTTAATAGATTATTTACTGGATCCTTTCTCAAACAATTAATTATTACGTATTTTCCTGCTTTTGCTGGACAACACAAAATCTAAATGCATTTTTTTTCACCTGTGGATAGTGATTCACCTTTCCCACGTCATTAATGTTTAGGTGTTCCCAAAAAACTTTTTAAATGTTGTTTATTACATTTTTACCCTTTTCCACCGATACTCTATACACTCCCATAGCTCCAGTTCAATCAATTTTGTTGATTATTTTTACCTTTACATTTCCAATAATGTCTTCTCACTTACTATTTAGTACTATACTCAAATTATTAAGCTAATACTCATCCTGTGAAAAATGCTACCTTCTTGCAAACACCAACAAACTTGCTCTCTTTATTGAACATCTCCACCTTTGACAATGACACAATGGTGCATACACATATCATTTTATAAATATTCACGATATTCATAGCTACACCCTTCCCTGCAGTTCACTCCTATGATCCCCAAATGTAATTGGGATTCAAATAAAAAGCCCTATTCTTATAGTCATAATATATGATAATTAATTATAGCTGAAAATATAGGAACAATCTACTTTTAAAAGCATTGCATATTTACTTTTTCTCCATTTTATTATTTGGATGAGTGGGAGTTTATCAGTGTTAATATATTAAATATGAATTTCTCATGAAAGGCAGCTGTAATTATTTAATATTTTATACACTGCTTTAGGACATTAAATTTAAAATAATTTCATTATTTTATTTATGCATATATATATGTGTGTGTGTGTATTACACTTACCATTGTATGCCTAATGAAGATGACTTAAAATTTGCTGAATGCTGCATATTGTGTAGTAAGTGTGGTAGGAAACAACATTTATTGTTTTACAACATGAAGAGTTATAAAATATGGCAATTGATTTCCCTGGCATAAAAGCTTAGTTTTAGATGTAATTTTTAAAATAATTAAATGCAACATTTCAGTACCTCCTTCAAGGAGAAATTATGTAAACCCATAGAAGAAAATTTGATGGTTTAGGCAGGAGAGTGAAGCTGTATGACACCTGATAGGTGGTGTTGAATCCTATTGATACAGTTAGTAACTGATTCTACAGATCAATAATGGCAAAATCATGGTGATTTACTGTAAAGGAAATATATTTTGGTGGTATTCAGGACTTGACTGACAATATTTAAAAGACAGATTGAATAATCTGTCCTGTTAAGCTTCTCATGAAGACTTTCATGTATCTTTGATTTGCCATAAGAAGAGTGAATTCCTTATTGTTTAAAAGCATTTGTGTTGAATCAGAATATTTTATTAGATCTGTGCAGTGTTTATATGTTAAAATACAAAACTGAAGTTAAATTGCCTTTCAGTGAAGGTTCCTAATATTGATCTTGAGTCCTTTAAATTCCAACTCATTATGTGTGAAATAAAGTTTCACTTCTATTTAGCACATTTCAAGGAAAATATATATCACTGAAGTATTTTCAATATAGTAACACTGCAAAATGATACGTTGTGTCATATTCCAAGAAAATTTCAGGGTTAAATAAAGTTAGATACTTTTGAATATTTTGGGGAAACAAATATTGACATTGTTTATGTTTATTTACTGTGAAGTTTAACAAAAAACTGCAGTTGATATTCTAAAGCCAATTTCAGCATATTTGTGAGTAACACAAAAAAATAGAAAAAACACATTAATATTAGATCATCAAGTCTCTAACATCCACACTCACTGTATCTTGCACAGTTTTTCTATAAAGTATATATATATACACTTACAAAATAAAATAGTGTAAAATATAGTTTATATAGCTAGTTTAAGAAAATATATACTTTGATATTGAAATTGACCATTCCCCCTATTAGTTGACTAGTAGAGAGATATGACCAAGTATTTTTATCAGAAAGATAATTGTCATATAATAATGGATTAAGAGGCAGGGAATCTAAATTTAGTTCCTGTCATTTCCATGTACTGGCAAATCACTTCACTTTATTTATTGGGGACTCCATTCTCTCATCTATTAGATAGAGATTGGACTGCCTACCTAACAGATTTTGCTGAGTCAATAAAAGGGGAAATATAAACTAGTGAATTATCTAAAAGATTGATCATATTACAAATAAACAGACAAAAGCTGATCTTGATTCCTGGATTATCATTTGAAATGACTTTAATCCCCATTCCCAATAAAAGACCTGTTTACATTATCATGATTGGGATATGATCTCTATTTATTACCTTTGATTTCAATAGAACTGTAGTAGCTTTACTTATTCTAACAAAAACATTTATGATGATTAGAATCTTGATCTTTTCTTTATCCACTCTGTCATTGATGGGCATTTAGATTGGTTCCTTATCTTTGCTATCGTGAATTGTGCTTCAATGATCATATGCGTGCATGTGTTTTTATAATAGAATGGCTCATATTTCTCTGGGTGTATACCAAGTAATAGGATTGCTGGGTGGTCGAATGGCATTTCTATCTTTAAGTCTTTGAGGACTAGCCACACTGTCTTCCACAATAGCTGAATCCATTTACACTCCCACCAACAGTGCATAAGGGTTCCTTTTTTCTCCACAACTTCACCAGTATCTGTTATTTTTTGTCTTTCTTATAATAGCCATTCTGACTGGTATTGGGTAGTATCTCACTGTGATTTTGATTTGCATTTCACTAAGCCACCATGGAATACTATGCAGCCATAAAAAAGAAAAGATCATGTTCTTTGCAGGGACATGGATGGAGCTGGAGGTCATTATCCTTAGCAAACTAACACAGGAATAGAAAACTAAGTACTGCGTTTTCTCACTTATAATTGGAACCTAAATGATGAGAACACATGGACACATGGAAGGGAATAACACACACTGGGGCTTTTGGGAGGGTGGAGCATGGGAGGAGGGAGAGGATTACGAAAAATAAATAATAGATACTTGGTTTAATATCTAGATGGTGACATAATCTGTACAACACAGCCCCACGACATGAGTTTACTTACGTAACAAACCTGAACTTGTACCCCTGAACTTAAAAGTTATAAAAAGAACCATGACCTTGCCATCATCAGTAACTGTAACCTCTTTATAATCTCCATTTCATAGATAAGACTTTCTGACTATCATATAAATTGAAAGGCATAGGTTTGCTACCTACTCAATCTCTCTAGTTTCCTGATTTCAACAATCTTTGACCCAGAAAAACATGTAATCCATTGGTTCCAGCATCCTTTGACTGTCCTGTTCCCCCTGAATATTTTCTCACCATTTGTTTCTCGATTTGTTTCATGGTCAATCTCTATAATTACTCTGTTGCTTACAACTGCAAATCATTTTACAGTATTAATTCTATAATTTCAAAAGCCTGTTGAATCTATCTTATTTCTAATTCATGTATACCCCTCCTCACAAGAAGCTGAATGAGAATGGAGCATGCTCTCTACCCTGGCATTCCAAATTTTTCTTAACCTATTTTTTTTTCTTTTTTTTTTTTTAAATTGTAACACTTACTTTTCACTTTATAATATTTTACGTAATATATTCTGTACATTGCTGATTACCTATTTATTATGTATATTTCAAGAATGCAACATCTCATGCAGTAGGAAATCTTTGTTTTTTGTTCATTGATCTATTCCAAGATGCAGTTCCTGGTACCTAGTGGGTCACTCAATGTCTAATGTTGAAAAATAAATTATGTATTTGATATTTTTTCTTATTCTACACATTATCCTGGATATTTTAGAATATCATTTCACGTTAGCCACACACACTATGAAGACTGATTTACTGTCCTACAGTTTCTGCAGATTTTCTGTGTATAAAGTTCTAAGTCACATTTTCTTCTTATGCCTACTTTTTGTTCATGGTGGGTATGTATATATTACTGGAGAAAACGCTTGCAGTATTGCTGTATCTGCTCTGGCGAGGTCTTCTCATTTTCAGTTCTCCCTTACTTCTGGGTCACATCATTTTCCAGAGATGCGTAAATATAAAGTACAGAAAAATTAATTTTCAGTATCATAGGAAAGATGTGAATTCATCATACTGCAAGTTTTATTTTTACATAAATGCACTTAATAGAAATTTTTTCAGTGTTTATCTAAGATGGTTATTTTTGATAAATAAACTGTGTAATTTACTTTTTTTTTTTTTAAACTCTTATTCAGTCTCTGCTTGACATAATAGAAACCTAGGTTATAAAAATATTGAAAGGTACATAGGTGAGGTGTGACCTAATATTATTTGCATCTAGATCCATCTCTAAAATTAGAGTCTCTTAGTCTTAGACTAAAGATCATTATCAGTGAATATATAGTCATAACTACAAAGCTCTTTATAATCTTTGAATTTACCCAAATATCTATCTTAGAATATTTTTACTGAATTGCTCAGGTGTTTAAGATAACTTCAGAAAAGGTAGCATAAGCAGATTAATTGCTCTGAGATTTTGTAATTATATAGAACTGTTCTTAATTAGTGGAAATCAGTAAGAAGCCTGTCCCGAGTAACAGAATGTACTGAATAGCAATATCCTTTACCTGTATCCCACCATGCCTTTTTTCTACTCCTATTTTATGCGTAATACATTAGAAGTGATTTAAATGAAGTAAAAACTCATTTCTTGATGGAGCAGAATATTTAACATTCCTATTTTTGTCTTAAAATTATATAATTTTTTAAAAATATTGACCAGTTGTTAATGTCAGTAGAACAATCAGTCTAATTACTTTTAAGAAAAGTGATTAGTTGCTTAACTACTTAGTGGTTAGATGCGGGCTTAATCAGAACAATTTCACAGACTAAATCTCTTCCTAAAATACGAAGTTCTGGGGAGTAAGTAAATGTCAATGTCTTGAACATAAAATAATAGGCTAATATGAAGGAGTTTCATATTTGCTAAACTAATTACTTCAGACTTAACCTATACCTCTAAAAGTTCTGAACTCCATAGAAAAATAGCAATATATTCTCAGGTTGAAATATCATGTTTAATTCTGTAAGTATTTGCTACATATCTTTAAATACAGGGTCATTAACTGTACTAATCACCTTTCTCAGACAGGAGCAGAGATTTCCCTGCAGGTGCCAGCAGGAATATGTTCTAATAGGTTATGAATAGAGGATTACATTGTAGAAGCACATAGTCCATCTACCCATTGCCTTCCATGATTCTTGCCACAACTTAAAAGCAACATAGAAACTTGGAGTGGGTGCTCTAAAATGATCAACATTTTAATTCTTAACTACATAACACATTGAAGATTCAAAAGATAAATTCAATTATTGAAGAATGTAAAAATAACAATTATTGAATATCTGAAATTGCATTGTCAAAATGCATACCTTTACAAAAATGTTACCTATTCCTCCAGAGTGAATTCATAAAGAATAAGTGAAGTCATGGAAAGAGCATTTGACAATTTAACAAAGATTGGAAATGTAAAATCTGAAAGACAACTTTAAAAAGCGAGGCGTACAAAACTTAAGGAAAAAGATAAACCAACATCAGGGAAGAGTTCTTGCAAAAACCCTGAAGTAGAAATGAGCTTGATTTATTCAAGAAAATGACTGAACATCAGGGCTTTTGAACATAATTATAGAGGAGAAAAACGAAGCGGTGGAGAAGTCGGGAGTCATTAGCAGATATTAAAATCTGAGTTTTCCCAAAATTTAGAGATGCTAGCATGGGGGAAAAGAACTTAGAAAAGCTATTGAGATGAAGCAACCAGTGATGATAGAAAAAAAAAAGAGGACATTAAGAGATGATATTTCAAGTAAAATGAGAATGGTCTACTCTGTGATATGGCTGAACATTAAAATGAGATAAGATAAACGAAGTGGCAACTGAAATACATATATTCTTCCAACAAGGTTCACTGTCAATTATAAGATTTTTTTAAAAATGAAGATTGATCTAGAAGATTTGAAAGTTTACTAAGAAAGAAAAAATATCAGAGCCAAATAGGTGCTATAAAAAGAGCTTGAGTAACAGATCTATACTGCATAGAAACATGAAGTATACTTTAGAAGGGAAAATAGTCCAGATAATTAGTTCTATAACAAGGGGGTTGGATGCTGACGGACAACTAAAGCTAAGATGTTTGGTAGGCAGCGAGCATGGACACTGAGGTTACCTTGAGTAATGGCAGCAGTTTTAGTAAAGAGGGTTTTAAGTCAAGTGTCTAGTTCTCCATGGAAGAGGGAGTTTGGCCAGAAGATAGAGAGGTGACAACAAACAGAAACTTGTAGGATGGAAGATGGAAGAGAGATTTTATTAAGTTTTATGAAAAGAAGAGTACTGGTAAAAAAAGAAATTGCAATGTAGATAGATGGAAGTATGCTACCACTTACATGCTTCCGTGATTGGGAGAAAAAGAGAATCTTTAGAGAAATCTCCAAAAGGAGAGTTATTTCTGGAAATCTTAGCATATAGAATAAACATTATACATGTATGGCATGGGAAATGTTACTCATATTAACACCCACTCCTCTTTGTGTCTACCTTCCTGCTACACTCATGGTATGGCAAGAAATAGGGGTAGGCTCCAAGGTGGTTTCAAGTCATTTGTCTGTCCTTTAAATTATCATCCTTCATTCAAGCATAACATTTGAAAAACATGTCTATAAAGTTACTTTGTTTTGTTGAGGTATATGTGTGTTTCTGTGTAATCATGCCATTTATTTTCATTATAAAAATATTCACATGCTTTGGATAACAAAATCCCTGATTTATATGTTTGTTTTGGTGAGAAATGTTTGTTAGAATTCAGAATGCTAAAAATATTTATAGTGACAATTATTCTACAGTTTAAATTTAAATAGTATGAATTTTTCTCTTCAATTAAGTTGTGTGCAATAAAATTTAACACATGCTTAGAAAGCAATTACCATCATATAAGAAGGAATGGGAATATTTTAATTGGTTTGTGAATTACTTTTTCTAAATACTACAATCATTTTCCTTTTGAAATGAGGTTAAAAAGCCAAAATCCAAGCTAACCATATGTAGTTATGTCCTAGATATCTTTGTTTAATGCATTGTTATAATTATGCTGAATAATCAAAGAAAAATAGGAAATTTGAAAGACTGATGGATAGAATACTATTTTAAGTCAAACAATTATTGACTTGTATTCTTTGTGTTTTCACCAAACTTATTTTCACCATTTACTTACTTGAACTATAATGGGGACACGTACGTTATCTTAGTTGTGTAGATTAATTCTATTTAACACTCTATTTCTCAAATACTTGTAGACTTCCATTTTTATCTCATAATTATTACCATAATTGAAGATAACTTCCATGACATCCATTGTATTAACTTTTCAGAAAGACAGGAATCTTCATCAAGATAAAGTTTTATGGTCTTTTTGTTGAAATAATTGTTCGGCTCTGATCTTCATTCCCTAGTTTATTATACCAATTTAACATTTAAAATTAACATGAATTAAAACATTTTTTAATTTTTAAGAAATGGTTAGTGTTCATTAGTGAACAAAAGTCCACCTAATAGAGATGTTAACACTACTCTTATCAAAGACACTTTGTGTGACAGTGCTTTCTAAAAAATTATGGGCCAAATAAAATTATACCTGTATTAATGCCTCTAACATCCTCCTGGAGGTGTATTGCTTTGAGTAACAAAGGGATAACTTTGAAGATCTACAGTTTTTAGGCTAATGAGCTTTTTCCCGCTGTTATGCTTAATTCCATTTCCTCATTCCTCTTCATATTCTCAATTTAATTTCCTCATTTAATAATTATTTATTAAGTATATACTCTGTGCCAGGAACTTACATAAACACCGTGTTAGATGTTGCTCATTCTGTTCAAGTATTATGTTTTAACAGTAATTATTTTGTCAGTTGCCTGAACACTGGAAGTTTTTACTGAACATATCCATCCATGAGTGATTATAGAGGCAAGTGTTTAATTCTTCTCCATGATAAAAATAGTTCTAATATACTCTATTTGAGAACTCAGACTTTGAGGTAAGCTATTTGTTTGATAGTTGACATTGCCAATTATAACTCACAGTTTGGAATAAACTCATTAGATTTGTTTAATCAATGAAAAAATGTATCCATTTTCTATATGTATACAAAATATATAAGTTATTTTACAAATAACTCACACAAAACATTTCTTGTAGGTTGTAATATTTATTAAAGGGTAGTAATTGGTGTTGATCTTTCCTAGTTATGACACCATTTTTTCTTTCTTTGTTCCTGCCACAATAACACACTAAAAGAAAACAAAAACAATTCTTCCAACAACTATGCAAATACATAGTATATGCCACTTACTATCAAAAGAGATGTTCAATGTCTCTTACTGTTATATACCAGTAACTCTTCTAGCATCTTTCAAAATAAGCAAAATAAACAAAAAATGTCATATGTATTTTCCTTCTAATGATAAGTGCATGCCGACACTGGTTTCTAAATAATCACCTTAAAAACCTGTTTCTATGAAAAAATAAAATTTTTTTAAAAAGTTATTTACCTAGTTATTCTCGGGATTTACCATTCCTATTAAAATAATATTACCTGAAATAATTTGCAAAAGGCTATTCTAAAATGTCTAACAGTGAGACATTTAACTTTTTTTGCCTGCTATTCAGTTTACTAAGGATCTCTAATCCAATAAACAGCAAATTTGTTTGTTTGTTTTCCCTATGAATTACTCAAATATGACTTATTGCAAACCACGGATACAGAAAGTCGTGAAGATTAAATAATTATCAGAATTGAGCAGAATATAATCAGCTGACTATTAAAAAGTTGAAATGCATAGCTTATACAACATAGAAAAAATAAATAAAACCTTAGAAAATTTCTAAATACCTAAAATTCCTTTTGTAAATAATCTTTCTGTGAACTCAAATTCCTCATGGGTAAAATAAATAGTTTATTCACAGTATAAGCTATTTTGTGAGATTCTACTTATGAAAAAGACAGTCTATGCAAAAATGCTTTTAATAAATCACCCTATCAAAACTATTTCTTTAAGCACCATTAGTAATAC
Source organism: Papio anubis (assembly GCF_008728515.1). Taxonomy (NCBI): domain Eukaryota; kingdom Metazoa; phylum Chordata; class Mammalia; order Primates; family Cercopithecidae; genus Papio; species Papio anubis. Next base: position 159,271,066 of record NC_044979.1, read on the forward strand.
TTTAAGTTCACAAGAATGTGTTTTATTTTAAATTGCATGGTAGGATTTTTTTAAATGTACATAATTGAAGCTGGACTAATATTCCTCATCATCCACATGCTATCTTTGTTTAAGAATTATTTAGACATAAAAAAATAGGCCACTGGACAATCTAGAAAAATAAGCAAAAAATAAATAAAAGAGCTGAATTGTCCTGAAATGAAACGTAAAGGCATTTTATCCATTAACAGTTTCTATTTGTTTGTTGATTTAATGATAGGGTAGGAAGAGATGCAGGCAAGCAGCGTGGTGGAGGCTTATGCATGAATGGAGAAGTCTGAAGAAACGTTTAAATAGTAAAATGTTTACCACTGAATTTCCAATTGTTATGTTTTTTTCCACAATTTGACCAAAATTTGAGTTAAATTTGCTGCCTTCGCAAATATCCTCATGCATGTTTACTGTTTTCTCTTTTATTTTTTTGAACTCAGAAAGGCACCTAGGTAAACAGATTAAATTTCAGTACACAATAATATACTAATATTTGAGAGCACAGCAGGAGGAGCTGAAATAATAACTTCACTGCCTAACTGAACAGAAAGAGGCAGAAGCTTGAGTCAGTGCTGACTAGTTGAGCACTTTGTCTCTCCTACCACCAAATTTCCTTACCACCCAAGAGACACAATCTTCAGAGAACTTGAGAGGCATTCAAGACTTCTTTAACACTCAGGGTGAGGTTACCAAAAGTTTCTTGGGGAAAAACACACACACACACACAAACAAAAATAAACAAACAAACAAACAAAAAACAGGTGCCCTTTGTTGCCTTCACTACATTCTTCAGTGGCCCCTTTCATCCTGTTTTCTTCTGTTTTCAACTTTCACTTTCATAGATTTTTTAATATATATATTTATTTATGTTACCTTTCAAGAATATGCAAAAGCAAATTTTCTGTTATAAGGGATTCAAAGGTTATTTAATATTAGGTATCAAATTAAGATAAATCAAAAACCTTGTAGTAGGAAGGAGACAGAGGCATAATTAGAAATTTATATCCTATAAATTTCCACCAGGATTTTGTAATCTTACTTTTTAATTGTATAAACATGAATTCTAAAAATAGAATAAATTAATAAATCCTGAAGTTTTCATTTATTTTTCAATATTTCCATATTCCAAACCACAAATTGATAGTATATATATAATCAATTTATTTAATTATAACTATGTCTATCTATCTCTGTGTATTTATATGCTTGTATATGCACGAGAAGAACAGAATTGAGAGTTCAGAAATAAATTCATGCATGTATAATAAACCGATCTTTAACAAGGGCACCAAGAATACATAAAGAGGGAAGTATGGTCTTCTCAACAAATGATGGATTATCTGCATACCAAAGAGTGAAAATGGATGCCTATATTACACCATTCATAATGATTAACTCAAATTAATTTGTGATCAAATGTTAGGACCTGAAACTGAAAACTCCTAGAAGAAATCATAGAGAAAATGCTCCTTCACATTGGTCTAGGAAATTATTATTTTTTTATATGATACCACAAGCTAAGGCAACAAAAACAAAACTAAACAAATGGGACTACCTTAAACTAAAAACCTTCTGCAAAGCCAAGGAAATAATCAACAGGGTGAAAAGGTGATCTAAGGCATGGGAAAACATTTTTGCAAGCCATACATCTAATAAAGGGGCTGGTATTTAAAGTATATAAGGAATTCCAACAACTCAATAGCAAGAAAACAAATAACTATTGAAAAATGGGCAAGGAACCTGAATAGACCTTTCTGAACAGAAAACATTCACATGGCCAACAGGTACATGAAAAATTGTTCCACATCACTATCATCTGGGAAAAGTAAATGAAAACCACAATGAAATATCATCTTATACCTATAATGATTGCTATTATCAAAATAACAAGTGATAACAAGTGTTGGTGAGGATACTGAGAAAATGGAAGGTTTGTGCACTGTTAATGGGAATGTAAATTGGCAGAGCCATTATGGAGAAAAATGGAGAGGCTACTTTAAAAAAGAAAATAGAACTACTACATGATTCAGCAACCACATTTCTGGGTACATATCTGAAGGAAATGCAATCAGTATCTTGAAGAGATACCTGCAACTACCATATTCATTGCAGAATTATTCGCAATAGCCAAGAGATGTGGAAACATCTTAAGAGTCTGATGACAGATAAATAAAGAAAGAAAATGTGACACACACATACACACTCACACACAATAGAATATTAGGCACCATAAAAAGAAGAAAGTCTTGCCATTTGGGACATGAACGAAACCTGAGGTAATGCTAAGTCAAATAACTCAGAGAAAGCGAAATACTATATGATCTCACTTACTTATGGAATCAAAGAAAGTCAAACTCATAGAAACATAGAGTAGAATAGTAGTTGCCAGAGGCTGGGAGATTGGGGAAGTGGGGAGATGTTAGTCAAGGGTACAAAATTTCAGTTATAAAATGAATAAGTTATGAGCATCAAATGTACAGCTTGGGGACTATAGTTAATAATACTGTATTTTATAACTGAAATTTGCTGAGAGAATGGATCTTAAATAATCTCAGCACACCAAAGGAAAAAATAAATATAACTATATGATGTGACGGATATGTTAACTAAATTGATTGTGATCATCATTTCAAAATATATATGTATATCTAATCATTATGTGCACCTCAAATTTATATAATTTTATCAAGTATACATTATATACCTTGTCAATTATATGTTAATAAAGCTGGGGAAATGTTTGTGTAAGAAGAAAGAAAATGTGTTCTGTCTCTAGTGTTCTTTTATAGGTAGATGATGCAATTCTCTTGTTACTAAATACTGTGAATTAGAAAATACATGAAACTTAGCAGCTATAAATTATTTATTATGGTGATCTACAGGTATAGTGGGAAGATGTATTACATTGAGCAATATAATGTCTATAATATATGTAGGATAATTTACTACATAAGATAATTATTCTAAATATTACAAAATAAGCTAATTTTACCTTCCTCTCCCAACGTGACATAGGTGCACACAGTAATTGTAGCCACTAGCACACAATTACTCTGGTGATATCCTATTTGGGAGAGATTTTTAAGGTCATAAAGTCTAACATTGTCTAACATTGCAGTGTTTTTTGCATCTTATAAACATCCCACTTTAGCTTCAGCTGCAAATATTCTAAAGGCTAACTGTTCTACTCTAAGAGACAAGGTCACTGGATTCAATCTACATATTGCTATTGTATGTATTTTCTTCCTCCACTGAATCATGCCAAATAGTTCTAATTCCATATCCCAATTGTCATAGACTTTTAAGTGTTTTCTTCCTCTAGCCATCATACTACCATCTCCTCTACCATTTCCTAAATTTTATGGCTCTAATTGCTCACATCACCCTTAAACCAATTTTCCAGGTGAAAATAATCGGCACAGAAAATAATTCAATTATTGTCTGTCTCCCTTCTTAAACTCAACATATGATTTTCCCAACAATTTTCCATTATTAGACACTTAGAATGTTATTTCATTTTCTAAATACCCTACATTAAGATAGCTAATATTATATTACTATCATGCAATCTAGTTTCTAGATTTAATCATTTGAGGGGGAATGAGTTGGGTTTATTTCTTTTTCCCAAGTCCACCATCTCCTTGGTTTCAGGTAATTGCTACCATACAATTGACATTGGTTCAATGATCTCATCTACAAGTTCTTTCAGTGCACTAGGGGCAAATGTTTTGTCCTTTGCCTTGAGCTGATTTAGAAAGTTGGTTGCTCTTGGCTGGGCATGGTGGCTGACACCTGTCATCCCAGCACTTTGGGAGGCCGAGGCGGAAGGATCATCTGAGGTCAGGAATTCGAGACCAGCCTTGCCAACATGCTTAAAATCCGTCCCCACTAAAGATACAAAATTTAGCTGGGCATGGTCACGGGCGCCTGTAATCCCAGCTAAGCGGGAGGCTGATGCATGAGAATCGCTTGAACTCTGGAGCGGGAGGTTGCAGTGAGCTGAGATTGTGTCATGGCACTCCAGCCTGAGTGAGAGAGCAACTCCATCTCAAACCCTTTAAAGTTGCTCAATTGCTTTGTTTGTTTGTTTGTTTTTCGTAGAGATTTGATTTCACCATGTGCAGGCTGGTTTCGAACTCCTGAGCTCAAGCGATACACTGGCCTCGTCCTCCCAAAGTGCTGGGATTATAGGAGTGAGCCACCGCGCCTGACCTCTCAATTGCTTTGAATAAGTGTTTTCTCATCAATATTGTTCTACCACATTTTATTTGGATATACTTGATAGATACAAATTATATCTAAATAAAAAGTGGAGGGAAATAGATTTGACAGAGTTATAGATTTATTACTCTTTTATTCTTTAACATTTTACCATGTATTACAAGCAACAGATTTAGGACTGCAGTGTTCTTACTTTTTCCCTCCAAATAGAGTCAAGAAAATCTTCTCCTATCCTTTAAATTTTTGCAAGTAGTAATTTAATCTGGGTTTCTACTCTCTGAACACTATTCTTAAGAGTTTATAGCATTCTTGTTCAATGTAACTATGCCCTTTTTGTTCTTCTTCATGTTGTTTTTCCAGAGCTTCATGTTATACATAATAATATATTTAAGTAATCCATCTTTTCTTCCTCATTTTCCCATTTGAAATTACATTATTACATTATCAGAATTATCATTTTAAGGAGCTTTATAATTTTTTATATGATCTTCTCTTTAAACCTAGATTTTACTTTTAGAACCATATTTTCTCTGAAAGTTCTGAAGACTGTCATTTCTTGTAATTTCCTTTCTTGGGTATTAATAATAGTAAATCATTGTAGATTTGTTTTAGCATCTATTAGAAGCCAGTTGCTAATTGACAGTAAATATTGTGCCCATATAGTAATTATCACCTTCTTTATTGTTTCAACTTTTCTTTTTTGTTTGTTTGTTTTGTTTTGTTTGAGACGGAGTCTTGCTCTGTCACTCAGTCTGGAGTGCAGTGGCGTGATCACTGCTCAGTGCAACCTCTGTCTCCTGAGTTCAACAATTTCCGTGCCTCGGCCTCCAGCATCGCTGGAATTACAGGCGCTCACCACCATGTCTGGCTAATTTTTGCATTTTTATTAGGGAGGGGATTTCACCAGAGCTTGGCCAGGCTGGTCTCAAGCTCTCGACCACAATGATCTGCACACCTCCGCCTCCCAAAGTGCTGGGAATACAGGCATGAGTCACTGTGCCCAACCCAGTCCACCTAAAATCTCTTACTTCATTCCTATGTTTTCTATTTTTTCTTAACTTATTTAATTGCATATTTTTATTGTATTTTACCTATCAAATAAATTCCTTATCTAACGGTTTTTTGTCTTTAACTGTGTTAGTTTTGATACTGGTTCTTGCTAAATGTGTCTAGCTTCCTTTTGTGTTATATATTTTTTAATTGTTAGCTCTTTTACTGGGGCCTTTTTCTATAGGTAATTATTAGAAATTTATTCCAGGTTTTTCAGAGAGTATTTTTATTTTTTTCCTTTGAGACACCAAATTTCTATCACAATGGTACCACTTTGTCAATGTCTGGTCTTAGAGTTTTCTAAACCAAATATGTCATGGAAATTTGAGGCTGAAATTTAAATGAGAGCTTGATATTCTCAGTGGACAATGCTTCTTTCAAAACTCAACATAAGGACTGACATACTCCGTAATAGTTGCATTTTGCTTACAGATAGAATATTTTTTGTAGTATATATACCCTTTTACTAAGAGAGTAACCATTCTAATATGATAATGTTACCTTAGAAGTATTTAATACCCTGCTGCCTCCCACCCCCCATTGCATGGAAGCCACTCTCCAGTCCTTTTATCCTCTTTGTGACACACTTACAAACTCAAGGCTCTTGGAAAAACAGTTTTTCAATACTTCGAATGGCTAAACATAGAGTTATAATATGATCAGGCAATTCCATTTCTAGATATATACCCCAGGGAAAATTAAAACATATGTCCACACAAAAATTTAAGTGTTCCTAGCAGCATTATTCATAATAGCTCACATGCACATCAATTGATGTGTAGATAAACAAAATGTAGTCTATCCACACAATAGTATATTAGTTGGAATGAAATAAAATAAAGTATTGATACATGCTACAACATGATAAATCTTGCAAACATGATAAATCTTGCAAACATGATAAGTGAAAGAAGCCTGTTCACAATGGCCACATACTGTACAGTTCCCATTTATACAATATGAAACGTCCAAATTAGGCAAATCTGTAGAAGCAGAAAGTAGATTAGTGGTTGCTGTGACTTGGGGGTGAGAGGTGGGACAGTTGAAGTGAAGGCTGAAGGACAGATGGGTTTTGTGGAGGTAAATGAAAATATTCTAAAACTGACTGTGGTGATAGTTGTACCACTCCATTAACATTCTAAAAGCCATTGGATTGCATACTTTAAACGGGTGGAGTCTATGGTAAGTGAATTATATCTTAATAAAACTGTTAAAAATGTTACCTACTTTCATCTTATTTTCAAGAGATATTCTATTTCCTGAAATAATTCAGTTTAGTAAATTTATTCTAAAAAATTTACAAATGTTGGATTAGAACAGAAGTACTATATATTTAATAAGCTCCACCCTTTCTATAACAAATGAATAGCTAGATAGATAGATGAAAAACAGATAGGTTGATAGGGAGATAGATGAGAGAGATAGATAGCTATAAAGAGATATACTTATGGACCAAAACAAATGAAGAGATGAAGCTGTGTCTAATGACTACCCTAGGGCTTAAGGCAACTTCCATTATTCATGGTCTGATAAGTGAATAGTAAATCTTGTAGCTGGAAAAATGAGAATGCAAAATAGATACAAAAATACAATAGAAGAAAAATATAACACAATATGCCAATCACATTGTGAGTTTGAGGTATTGCTTGGACTTTAAATGAAGATATTCATCAGGCACTTAAGAATATGAGATACAGAAAAGAGGTCGAAACAAGAAGCAAGTCAAGGGAACTTGTGCTTTTCAAGTGTCACATAATGTCATCATATACCACATAACAAAATATTATTGAATTTTAGTTTGTGCTTGTTTTCAATTTGATGAAAATTATAGTTTATAGTAATAGTAAGTTAACAGTAATAGTAACTTAGCGTAATATAAGAAATACTCTATCAGACAAAGATTCAGGCTGATTTACTTAAAAATGACTTCAGAAGCATTGCTTAGAAAATCAGGTGGTTTATGGTGTAGTCTCCATAATGAGTCCAACAAATGATACTATTTATTCAACATTATTCAGCACCTCTGTGGCCCACCGAGATCTACTACATGGCTTACAGTAAAACTCATGATCTAAACTTTGTGCTTTGCTTCTTATTCTCCATCTCTTCCTATCTAATGACAGTAAATTATACTTTAAAATTATTTTTATAATGAATTTAGTATATATATAGCCATATGTTTTTCAAAATATAATGGTAGACTCATCTTGTTTTTATTTCTTGGAATCTATAATGAGACATCAACAAACATAACTAACAAGAAATACACTTTTGTACAAAACAAAGTCTATCACAAAAGTGAATACAATTATCATTAAAGAAATTAAAGGATCCCTAGGCCCACTGAGTTAAACACATTAACAAAAACAAATGTAAACAAAGAACAGGCGATGAGAAATTTGGAGATTTAGTCACCAAAAACAGAAAAAAAATAAGATAAACATGGGTAACTGTTTTCAGCAGTCATCTGCGGCAGGTTACATCATTGTGGAGCAAATATTCACTCTTTTTCCTTCCTTCATGGGGGAAGTATTTTTTCCCACCCCACTAGGTTTAGCTCCTTTTGTCCCTGACATTTTCCATGAGAAGAGCATGTCTTTGGCAGCCAGCTCCTTGTCAGATTGAGTTCTGATTGAGAAGACTGGTGGAATTGAGCTAAATTCAATCTACAACCTGGAGGAAAATCATTTGGGTCATCTGCAGATATGATACTGAAAAATAAATTTTAATCAGTATATATTATGGAAATTTTAGCTTACCTTTTGTTGCGTTACTGCAGATAAGATGACTAATTTAACATCTAAAACTATGGCTAATACACTAGGAGAGGTAACATCTTAACTAAAAGAATTAAAATATTCTGGTCTTATTGGTAATTGCTTATTTTATGCAAAGATGGATACATCAAACCATCAGAAAATAGTTAATAATTTCTTTGTTCTAGTCACATGTTTTTAAGGAGTCTACTGATATAACTTGGCTACTCGTAGTGGAAAACAATGATAAATGTATTATGCTAAAATCAAAATATACAGTGTAACCCGCCAATTGTTTTTTGATTTACAAGGAATATAATTTTTAAAAATTTCAATATCATATTCTTGGTAAAAGCTTCTGCTCAACATGTGAATTTATTCTTAACTTGAAGACCATATCAAATTTCAGAGCTTGCAGGACTGAAAACCAAACTTGAGAATGTGATAAGTTTTCTAAGGTTACTAATGATCAGCTGTACTGGATTACAGTTTTAGCTATGGGCCAAGAGAAATTTATTTTTCTATACCATAGAAGCATAAATTATTATAGAAAACAGGTCTGTAAACTGAGGAAATTCTGATACATCAGTGAAGTATTAAATGTAATATATATATACACATATTATTACTAGCATTTTCTTATTTTTGATCCAGAAAATTGTAGAGTTTTGTTTAATAACGTTTTAAAAAGGTATGATTCACTAATCCAACTTATGACTCTTAATATGAACCAAGGAATGTAAACAAATAAACAAAAAAGGTAGTTGGAAGGAGTCTTATCAAAGATTTGAATAAAAGAAAATATCTCCACGAATTTCATTTGCTGTTCTGCTAAATTTAAGGTCACGTGTGTGTGTGTATGTGTTCCTCAAAATTTGACAGAAGGCCCTACGTAATCTTGTAAATTAGGAGCTGTGCAATACTGAGCTCAATAAAATGGCTAGTGTGAGCTCTGTATTTTTGAACCTATGTTTTTTTTTTAAACTCAGTTTTGGTTTGGGTTTTGGGGGATAAGAGAAACATAGGAACTAGCCCTCGATTTTTCTTGTTTCGCAAAACGGGGTTGCCTGACATCTACCTGCCTGCAATTGGCTTATTCTACAAGTCTCTACGGACTTCTCCAGAAGCACATTATGACATCCTCATTTGAAAAAAGGTTTGGGTATAGAATAGAATCCATGATCAATCATGCTCTATTCTAAAATGCTATATATTCAAAATAATATTATACCTAAATGTGTATTTATTTGATTATTTTATTCTCACGGGTCCATTATCTCAGATTTGGCTACGATATTTTGAGAGAGAGACTTTCAGATCAGGAATATCCAGAAAAATAAATGAGTTTATGAAAATCATTTTTCAGTGGTCTCTGTGAAATTAAGAAGCTGCATATAATTATTTAAGAGACAAAATAAAGTGCTTTAAATAAATTAGTGAACACATAATTTATGTCAAATTCTTCTGAAGCTCTCAAAAGTTTAGATCTTCACACAATTTTGAACATTGGCTATAAACAGTATCATTCAGGACTGGTTAAATCTATGTAAGACTGAGGTAGGGTCCGTTATCAAATATATTGTATATCAGCTCTAATTTAGTGAATTTTGTTCAAGGATGAAATTAAATACAATGATTAAATAATTACAATAAAGATAATACAGCAATCTGTTATGGATTATTCAATATATATTATTAATATGAACATTGACTTTTGTTTTACAATTTTTAGAGAAAATTTGTTGTAAAAGAGATTAGATAAACATAGTAGATGATGTTTTATGAGAGACATGGTGTTATATTTTGTGGTCACATCATTGACTATAATTGAATAAATTACAATTTTTTCAATTTTTAATTTTTTAGAGTATATTGTATATATGATTTGTGGGGCACGTAAATTATTTTGATTCAGGCATATAATGCATAATAATCATAGCAAGGTAAATGGCATATCTATCACCTCAAATATTTATCCTTTTAAAGTGTTACAAACAACACAATTACACTGTTTTAGTTATTTTGAAATGCACAATAAATTATTGTTGACTATAATCACATGTGGTATTATCAAATACTTATTCGTTCTAGCTAACTATGTATTTGTACCGGTTATCCATTCCTGTTATCCCTGACCCTTCTCAGCCTCTGCTAACTATCAACAAAGTAAAGCTATACCCCCTAAAATGAGAGAAAATTTTTGCAAAATATCCATCTGTCGAAGGATTAATAAGAATATTTAAAGATCTCAGACAACTCTATACGAAAAAAAAAATCTAATAATCCAGATAATTCTCAAAATAAGTCATACAAATGCCAAATAGGTATACAAAAAATGTACTCAACATCATTGATAATTAGAGAAATGCAGATCAAAACTACAGAAAGACATTATCTCATTCCAGTTCAAATGACTTTTATCCAAAAGACAGACATTAACAAATGCTGACAAGGATGTGAAGGAAAGGGAACCCTCATATACAGTTGTAAGAATGTAAATTAGTACAAACACTATGAAGAACAGTTTGGAGGTTCCTCAAATAAGTAAGAATAGGGCTACCATATCATCCAACTATCCTACTACTAGGAATATACACAAAAGAAAAGAAATTAATATATCAAAGAGATATCTGCACTCCCATGTCTATTGCAGCACTATTCACACAAGCCAAGATTTGGAAGTAACCTAAGTATCAATCGACAGATAAATAGATAAAGATAATGGAGTACATACACACAATGAAGTACTATTCAGCCATTAAAAAATGACATCTTTCCATTTGCAACAAAATGGATGGAACTGGAGAACATTATGTTAAGTGAGATAAGCCAGTAACAGAAAGACAAACACAAACTTTACATGCTCTCATTTATTTCTAAGAGCTAAAATTTAAAACAATTGAATAAATGACTTGTTATTATAATGGAAAAAAATACTAGTATAAAACTTGTTTTAAAAATTTAGTTAACATAATAATTGTACATCTTTATGAAGTAAAATATGTGTTTACATGTATATATTGTGTAGTCACCAAAACACGGCAATTAGCATATCCATCACCTTCAACAATTATTGTCCCTTTGTTGGCTTCTCAGCCTATTGAGTAAGAACAAGTATAGTATCTGTTCTTATCCGTTTGAAACAAAGCTCTTTAAATATAAAATTGTAGAATTATTAAAATTTTATATAGAAGACATTTTTGCTTGTGGAGGGCATTTGGTTGACAAAGAAGACCTGCAAACTAATTGTTAGCTCTGCTCTTGTAAATTATTTGCATTGCTTTCCCAACTTCTACAAGAGGCAAATATTTATACTTTCTCATAATTCATAGTAAGTAGGTCTTGCTGCTCTTTCCCAAGTCATCAGTGATGGCACAGAAAATAACAACATCACCCCATACTGCCCATCAGCTTTTGAAAATTTGGCATATGTAAATTTTATTTATTGAAAATACAGATTGAGCAATTATTATAATGTCTAGCTTTATATAGTAAGCCTTTTCTAGATTTTGTTATATTTAACATTCAGATTTTAATGTCTAAATAAGATTTTACTAATTTTGTGTTCTTGTTTCTAGTATTCTTATATTTTAAAAAGAGTAGTAATGTATAAATTTGAACTAATTTTTTTTTTTTTTGCAATTTCTTTAGGATAAATCTGTAAGGGAAACTGTATTTGGTTTAAAGTATGAACACAGTTATAGCTCAATTATAAATAACTTTTTAAAGTCAGGTGGGAATACATCCATTTACATTACTATGTGCAGTTTGGATGTATTTGGAAATTTACTTTCAAGTTACTAAACTCCATAGTGCAAAGTCTCTAGCATTGAATATGACCCATAAAATTTGTGTCTAAAATTCAAGGAGTATTATTGTGTGGAAAAAGCAGAATGAAAATTACAGGGACATTCTCAGAATAAATTATTTCTGAGTAAGAAGAAAAATAAATTAGTACTGAATAAGAAGAAAAATTATTTCTGAGTAAGAAGCTTATACGATAGTCAGTGAAATTGCAACACCATACTAAGACCATAATATAATATTCAAATTTTGTTCTCATATGGAAGCTCCTCAATTGAATTGAATTTAAATGTTGGGCCTATATTTCAACTTACTCTTCTGACTTGTAAAATCTTATCTTGAAGTATTTTTTCAAAATATGTCCTGAATACACTATTGGTTTATAGTAGTGGTAAAAAAGTAGGGTAACTTTAGTCCTCTATTGGAGATTTATTCATTTATTTCACAAGTAGCATTTGAGCTCCTGATATGTCTTAACACTGTTCTAAATCTTGAAATTAGGATTTTAGAAAACTAAATCGACTGGCAGCAGTGGCTCACGCCTGTAATCCCATCACTTGGGGAGGCCAAGGCAAGTGGATCACCTGAGGTCAGGAGTTCCAGACCAGCCTGGCCAACATGGAGAAACCCCATCTCTGCTAAAAATACAAAAATTAGCTGGGTGTGGTGGCATGCACCTGTAATCCCAGCTACTTTGGAGGTTGAGGCAGGAGAATCACTTGAACCCTGGAGACAGAGGTTGCAGTGAGCAGAGATGGTGCCATTGCACTCCAGCCTGGGCAGTGGAGTAAGACTCTGTCTCAAAAACAAAAAATAAATAAATAAATAAGTAAAATAAAATAAAGAAAACTAAATGAATAATTAAATAAGCATGTGCTCTGTCTTACATTCTGTATGTAGATGTATGTGTACCTATATATGTATATGGATAAATAAAACATATATATGTACATTATTTGTAGGGAGAAGAGAGATTTGAATGTAAATGAAGGAAGAATGGCAATGAAAATGAGAACAGAGATTTCTATTCAAGCTTAGAATGGATTATGTGCAGACAGTCTAGTAACTGTTCTTGGAAAAACAATAATAATATGGTCACTTCTCAAGATAGAGATGAACATAAACGTAAGAGCAGTAACCTAATAAAAGTCTAAGCACTGTTTTAAAGATTTTACTTAGATTATCACATTGAATCTCACAAAAACTCTGTGTGCATGATAATTTTATATCTGTCTTAAAAATGAGGAAAATGAAGCCCAGAATGATGAAATGATCCTATTCAAGACTGTATCATTAACTTTCAGAGCTCAGATTTAAATGTAGTTTGTATACTTGTAGGGTGTACAGTCTTGGGTTGTGACCGGAGGTAGAAAACATACTCTGATGTGTGGGTGCTTGTAGGCTGAACCTAAAAATAAATGTTAGAATTGAGTGCAGTTTGCCCTAATTCAGGTATATATTACCAAATACTGAAATAGACAGTTCTAATTTTCCCTGCATGACATTTTTTCTAAATAAAAGTGTGTATGAAAATTGGTTTTAATACCAATTTGAATATTATTCTAAATTGCTGAGTGGACCAAGTCAGTCATTTAAAATGGAAAAATCCTGAATTATTAAGACACATTGCATATTTTCTTTTTTCTTCACATATGTGCTGTTATCTTTGCAAGTTAAAGTTTAATAAAAGATAAAATCATGTCGAGGGAGTTTAGGCCTGAACAAATTATAATTAAGTGTATTTATAATATTTCGCCTTTTCCCAGAGGTGGTCAGAGCAACTGAGGAATGGTTTCTAAATAATTGGGTTGTGAATTTATCTATTTACAAATAGGAATTTAAGCTAATACTTAATGCTGCAGGTGCAGTAGCATAATTGTAACACTCAGCCAAATGACCACTTGGACAAAAGAAGGACAGCTTTGACCATCAGTTTCTGCAGCTGATAGAGCAGAGCCCTGCCATTTAATCCCCAGCTGGGCTTATTATAGAAAAATCGCAGCAATGATTTCGTTACTCTTCTATTAAGAGAGTGTTTATGGTTCAAATAATTTGCAGAATGTAATAAATGCGCTTGAAACTTGCTAAAGAATTGATTAGCACTTTTTGGGGTGAATTTCTATGTTAAAATTTGAAGGAATTTGGCCTGCAATATATCAGGCATATGCTTATGTGACAAATGCTGCATCTCACATGAGTCACGTAAGTAACTGTAGTAATACGACAATTTTGGGGTTTTTAAAAAATTCATCAAAATAGTCCTAGCCAGAGCAATCAGACATGAGAAAGAAATAAAGGGCATCCAAATCAGTAAACAGGAAGTCAAACTGTCACTGTTTGCTGATGACCTGACTATATAACCAGAACACCCTAAAGACTCATCCAAAAAAGATCCTAGAACTGGTAAATGAGTTCAGTAAAGTTTCAGGATAAAAAATTAATGTAAGCAAATCAGTAGTACTATACTCCAACAGCGACCACGCTAAGGACCAACACAAGAACTCAACCCATTTTACAATAGCTACAAAAGTAAAATATAAAATACTTAGGAATATACTTAGCTAAGGAAGTGAAAGACCTCTTCAAGGAAAACTCCAAAACGCTGCTAAAAGAAATCATAGATGACACAAAGAAATGGAAACACATCCCATGCTCAGGGATCATCCTATTTTCACAATCTATATTGTGAAAATGACCACACTGCCAAAGGCAATCTACAAATTCAGTGCAATTCCCATCCAAATACCAAAATCATTGTTCACAGATCTAGAAAAAACAATCCTAAAATTCATACGAAACCAATAAAGAGCCTGCATAGCCAAAGCAAGACTAGCAAAGAGAACAAATCTGGAGGCCACAGTCACCAAAACAGCATGGTACTGGTACAAAAATAGGCATATATATCAATGGAACAGAATAGAGAACCCAGAAGCAAAGCCAAATACTTAGAGTCAATTGATCTTCAACAAAGCAAACAAAAACATCAAGTTGGGGAAAAACACCCTATTTGACAAATGGTGCAGGGATAATTGGCAAACCACATGTAGAAGAATGAAACTGGATCATCATCTCTCACCTTATACAAAAATCAACTGAAGATGCATCACAGACTTAAATCTAAAAACTGAAACTATAATAATTCTAGAAGATAATATTGAAAAAAAAAAAAAACCCTTCTAGACATTTGCTTAGGCAAAGACTTCATGACAAAGAATGCAAAAGCAGTCTGGGCACAGTGGCTCATGCCTGTAATCCCAGCACTTTGGGAAGCCAAGGTGGGCAGATCACCTAAGGTAAGAAGTTTGAGACCAGTCTGACCAATATGTTGAAACCATGTCTCTCCTAAAAATACAAAAATTACCTGGGCTGTGCTGGCATGTGCCTATAATCCCAGCTACTCAGGAGGCTGAGGCGGGAGAATCACCTGAACCCGGGAGTGGAGGATGCAGCGAGCTGAGATTGTGCCACTGAACCCGGGAGTGGAGGATGCAGTGAGCCGAGATTGTGCCACTGCACTCCAGCCTGGGTGACAGAGGGAGGTCCTTTCAATAAATAAATAAATAAATAAATAAATCCCAAAAGCAAATGCAAGAAAAACAAAGATAAACAGATGGGACCTAATTAAACTAAAAAGCTCTGCACTACAAAATAAATAATCAGCAGAGAAAACAGATACTCCACAGAGTGGGAGAAAATCTTTGTAATCTATACATCAGACAAATAACTAATATCCAGAATCTACAAGGAACTCAAACAAATCAGCAAGAACAAAACAAACAATCCCATCAAAATTGGTCTATGGATCCCTCCTTTACACTTTATAAAAAAATTTAACTCAAGTTGGATTAAAGACTTAAATGTAAGACCTAAAACCATAAAAGCCCTAGAAGAAAACCTAGGCAATACCATCTAGGACATAGGGATGGGCAAAGACTTCATGACTGAAACACCAAAAGCAATAGCAACAAAAGCCAAAATAGACAAATGGGATCTAATTAAACTAAAGAGTTTCTGTACAGCAAAAGAAACTATCATCAGAGTTAACAGCAACCTAGAGAATGGGAGAAAATTTTTGCAATCGATCCATCTGACAAAGAGCTACTATCCAGAATCTACAAAGAACTTAAACACATTTACAAGAAAAAAAAAAACCATAAAAAATGAGCAAAGGATATACAGAACTTCTCAAAAGAAGACATTTATACAGCTAACAAATTTACGAAAAAATGCTCATCATCACTGGTCATTAGAGAAATGAAAATCAAAACCACAATGAGATACCATCTCATGCCAGTTAGAATGGTAATCATTAGAAAGTCAGGAAACAACAGATGCTGGAGAGGATGTGGAGAAATAGGAACACTTTTACACTGTTGGTGGGAGTGTAAATTAGTTAAATTATTATGGAAGACAGTGTGGCAATTCCTCAAGAATGTAGAACTAGAAATACCATTTGACCCAGCAATGGGATTGCTGGGTATATACCCAAAAGATTATAAGTCATTCTACTATAAAGACATATGCACATGTATGTTTATTGCAGCACTGTGCACTCTAGCAGTCTTGGAACCAACCCAAATGCCCATCAATGATAGACTGGATACAGAAAATGTGGCACATATACACCATGGAATACTACACAGCCATAAAAAAGGGTGAGTTCATGTCCTTTGCAGTGCCATGGATGAAACTGGAAACTGTCATTCTCAGCAAAGTAACACAAGAAGAGAAAACCAAACACCGCATGTTCTTACTCATAAGTGGGAGTTGAACAAAGAGAACACATGGACACAGGGAGGGGAACATTGCACACTGGGGTCGGTCAGGGGGTGGGGGACTAGGGGAGGGATAGCATTAGAAGAAATACCTAATGTAAATGACAAGTTGATGGGTGTATCAAACCAAAATGGCACATGTATACCTATGTAACAAACCTGCACGTTCTGCATATGTACCCTAGAACTTAAAGTATAATAAAAAAAATTTTGACTATGGACATGAATGGATACTTCTCAAAAGAAGATGTAAAATGGCTAACATATAAAAAAAAAGTCCAACATCACTAATTGTCAGGGAAATGCAAATCAAACCCACAATGTGATACCACCTCGCTCTTTCAAGAATGACCATAATCAAAAAATCAAAAAAGAATAGATGTTGGCTTAGATGCAGTGAAAAGGAAACCCTTTCACACTGTTGGTGTGAATGTAAACCAGTACAACCACTATGGAAAACACTGTGGTGATTCCTTAAAGAACTGAAAGTAGATCTACCATTTGATACAGCAATCTCAATCCTGGATATCTACCCAGAGGAAAAGTCATTATACGAAAAAGATATTTGCCCAGGCACGTTTATAGCAGCACATTTCTCAATTGTAAAAATATGGAACCACCCCAAATGCCCATCAATCAACGACTAGATAAATAAAATGTGGTATACGTGTGTGAGTGTGTGTACATATGTATGTACATATGTATATCAGAAGTATGAGAAATGATTCCTTTATCTTAACAAAAAGTATTGTGTATTATTTGTATGTGCAGTTTTCAACTAATGAGAAATGATTCTGTATAAAGGAAAAAATGTGACATTTGGATGTAGAAAACTTG
Organism: Papio anubis; assembly: GCF_008728515.1. Taxonomy (NCBI): domain Eukaryota; kingdom Metazoa; phylum Chordata; class Mammalia; order Primates; family Cercopithecidae; genus Papio; species Papio anubis. The sequence continues at coordinate 159,288,539 of NC_044979.1, forward strand.
CTTTTATTCGCCTTCACGTTTACCACTTAAGAAACTGTTGTAAACTGATTCAAGTTTCTTAAATGAAACTCCAATGTTCAAATACATTTTTTTTGACTGTCAACCTTCTAAAATAATAAATACCTTTGTGAAATAAAATAAAAAATCTGGTTTCATGTCTTTTTGTTTTCAGAGACCATGAAACTGAACTTTTAAAATTTTTCTAATGTTATTTTTAATTGACAAATAATAATTGTACATATTCATGGGGTAGATAATGATGTTTCAATCCAAATAATGTATAGTGATGAGATCAGGATAATTAACATATCTATCATCTCAAACATTTATCAATTCCTCATGCTGGGAACATTTGATATCCCTCTAGCTATTTGGAACTGCATAATATATTACTGTTAACTGTACTCATCCTATAGTGGTTTAAACATTAGCTATCATTCTTCCTATCTTGCTATAATTTTAAGTCTTATAACAAATCTCTCCTTATCCTTGCCTTCTCCCTACCCTTCCCGCCTCCAGTATCCTCTGTTCCAATTTGTGAGATCAACCATTTTTAGCTTCCATATATGAGTCTGATCATGGCAGTGTTTAACTTTCTGTTCCTGGCTCATTTCACTGGACATAATGTCCTCCAGTTCTATGTATGTTGCTGCAAATTTCAGAATATCTTCTAAATATAAAAACTTTATCTAAAAGTAACATGTTTTCCTGACAAATCTTTTACACAGAATTTGAGAGGTTTTTACTGCACTTTTATGCTGCAAATTATGTTCAATATAATATACTGAACTTTGATATTTCATAATTAATTAATTCAAAATTGTCCCATATCTTTGGGTGATTTTTTTGAGAGGAGGAGTTTTCATGAGTGAAATAAATGACATCCAAACGTAAGATCAATGTTTTAACAAATGTATTCATTTATGTAACCAACACTTCAGTCACCATATGACATGTTCTGTTACTTCAGAAACTTTTTTTCTGCAGGCTTAAAACCAGCTATCCTATAATCATCATATATACTACATCATCATCTGTATCTTTTGTCTATTCTTTAACTTCAAATAAATAGACTCATACTATGTAAACCCTTTAGTTTTGGATTCTGTTTTGGCATACGTTTTTGATGTGTATCCATTAGTGTAGTTTGTTTATTTCTGAGTAATACCCCACTGTGTAAATGTGTCACAATTCAGACATCTAGTCTTCCACTTAGGATGTTTATTTTGTTTCCAGGTTCCAGTTTTTATGACTAAATCTTCTAAAATTGTTTTTTCCTAAATGTATATTTTAATTTTTCTCGAGTAGAATTTCTGAGTCATAAAGTGGTCATATGTGTAAATCTTAGGTGCCTCATAGTTCTTCAAATAGTCATCCCATTTTATACATCCAGGCAATATATGAGAGTTCTTGTTGCTCCACATCTTAGCTAGGATTTGATGTTAACCAGTCTCTTTAATTTAGATGTTCTAGTACATAAAAAATAATATCTCAATGTAACCTCCGTTTGTATTTCCCTTGATTAGCTGAGGCTAAGCACATCTTCATGTGCTTATTGACCATTAATTAGTCTTATTTGTTAAATGTCTCCTTAAGTATTTTATACAGTTTTAAATTGTGTTATTCATTTTTAAAAAAAATTCATTTTAGGTTATACGTATGTGTGTGTGAAAGTGTGTGTACATCTATCTATGTATGTCTATATATTCTGGATATCATTTCTGTTTCATGCATTGCATATATATTTGCGTATTTAGTGGTTTATATTTTCATTTTCTTTTGGTATCTTTTCATTAGAAATGTTATTTATTTTGATTAAGTAACATTTAATATATTATGTAACATTTAATACATCATTTAATATTATATTTAGTGTAAATTTTCTAAAAATATTCTATGTATTCTACTAGAATTGTCATAATTTTATCTTTTATGTTTACAGCTAAGCTGTATCTAATTGATATTTTTATGGCAAATATGTAGGTTTGTGATATTATGCACATGTTTTTAATTCAGTTAATTGTTCTTCCAAATGTGTGTACTATTCCTGCATCATTTAAATCATTAAATGAAAAGCCTTTCCTTACTGCATTAGCTAGCCAGCTTTGAAAATCCATTGATAGGGCTTGTGTTAATATATTTTTGTTCTTTTCTTTCCTTTCTACTGCTCTCTTTATATCAATACCTACTGTGGCTTTATATGAAGTCATGGAATAATATGTAGTAAGTCCTCTAACACTGTTATGTTACTGTTGTTATTGTCTTCTCAGGATTACTTTGAAATATTCTAGATTTTATTATTTTGTAGTAGCCTAGATTTCAAGATTGTTTTGACTATCAATTTTTGAATCAATTGTCAATATTTTTATTAATAAAATGATGGATTTTTGATTGGAAATATATTAAATCTATAAGCCAAATTGGAGATTATTGATATGCTAACAAAAGTGAGTTTTCCAGTCCATGAATGCATGCACATTATAAAATTCATTCTTAAGTATGCCATGTTTTACTTTTTTTTTTTTAAGTTTTAGTTTCAGGGGTACGTGTGAAGGTTTGTTACAGAGGTAAACTCCTGTCATGGGGGTTAGTTGTACGGGTTATTTTGTCATCCAGGCATAAAGCCCAGTACCCAGTAGTTATCTTTTCTGCTCATCTCCCTCCTGTCACCCTCCACTCTCAAGTAGACCCCAGTTTCTGTTGTTCTCTTCTTTGCATTCATGAGTTTTCATCATTCAGATTCCACTTATAAGTGAGAACATGAGGTATGTGGCTTTCCACTCCTGTGTTAGTTTGCTAAGGATAACCGCCTCCAGCTCCATCCATGTTCCCACAAAAAACATGATCTCCTTTTTTATGGCTGCATAATATTCCATGGTGTATATGTACCACATTTTCTTTATTCAATCTGTCATTGATGGACATTTAGGTTGATTCCATGTCATTGCTATTGTAAATACTGCTGCAACAAACATTCGTGTGTATGTCTTTATGGTAGAATAATTTTTATTACTCTGGGTATGTTCCCAAGTAATGGGATTGTTGGGTCAAATGGTAGTTTTGCCTTTAACTCTTTGAGGAATCACCATACTGTTTTCCACAACAGTTGAACTAATTCATACTCCCACCAAGAGTGTATAAGTTGATCCTTTTTTCTCTGCAAACTTGACATCATCTGTTATTTATGACTTTTATATAATAGCCATTCTGCTGGTGTGAGATGGTATCTCATTGTGATTTTGATTTGCATTTCTCTAATGTTCAGTGATGCTGAGCTTGGCTGCATGTATGTCTTCTTTTAAAAAATATCTGTTCTTCTCCTTTGCCTACTTTTAATGGGGTTGTTTGGTTTTCTCTTGCAAATTTGTTGAAGTTCCTTATAGATTCTAGGTATTAGACCTTTTATCAGAGGCATAGCTTGCAAATATTTTCTCCCATTCTATAGACTGTCTGTTTACTGATAGTTTCCCTTGCTGTGCAGAAGCTCTTAACTTTAATTAGATCCAACTTGTCAATTTTTGCTTTGGTTGCAATTGCTTTTGATGTCATTGTCATGAAACCTTTGCTAGTTCTTAGGTCCAGGATCATATTGCCCACGTTGTCTTCCAGGGCTTTTATAATTTTGGATTTTACATTTAAGTCTTAATATATTTATTACATTTGTTAAGGTTTCAAGATATAAGGACAATATAGCAGCAAATGATTTAAAGGTAAAATTTTAAAAATAATACAAAACAGTTTAATTGAATACTTTACCATTATGTAATGCCCTTCTTTGTCTTTCTTGATCTTTGTTGGTTTGAAGTTCAAAAAAGACAAACTTAATGGTACAATAGATGCTGTAGATTTCAGGACTTTCTACATAAAAGATTTTGTATACATGAACAGATCAGTTTTTATTTCCAGTCTTTAAACATTTTATTAATATTTTCTTCTATTGCTTCACTTACTTGCTGAGACCATCAGGACAATGCTGAATAGAAATTGTCAGACTGATCATCACAACTTTTTCTAGATTTTAAAAAGAAATTGTTCTTTATTTCAACACAAAGTATCATGTTAATGCCAAGTTTTAATTTGCGTTATCAGATTGAAAATTTTGTGTATTTCTACATTACCAAGAGTTTTTAACAAGAGTTTTTGTTGAGTTTTAATTTGATCTGATTTTTTAAATTTCTCTTTTACCGTAAGATATTAAACTGACTACAGAATGAATATAAACAAACAAAAACTCTCAAATGCTGTGGATCAACATCACTTAGTAATTCATGTACTTGGATTCAATTTGCTGAAATTTTGTTAGATATTTTTGTGTCAATATTTATGAGGGATATTGATCTGTAGAAGTATACTCTTACATTGCCTTTGACAGATTTTGATAGCAGTGTTATTCTGGCCTAATAAATCAAACTGAGGTGTGATCCTTCCTTTTCTATTTCTTAATAGTGTTTTATAAAATTGGTGGGTTTTTCCTTCCTTAGTGAAATTTATCAGCAAAGTGACTGGCCTTATATTTCTCTTGTAGAAATATTTTAACTTCAAATTCATGGTAGTTTGTCCTTGTAGGGTGGTAATTTTCTCTATGTTTGATCTTAATCGACTCTTAGCTGATCACTCATTGACTCAGTGAGGTCTCTTCACTCTGACTGAGCTGGAACTCCAGGGTACATCAGTACAGCATGACCAATGGTATTACTGCTCAACATTTAGGCTTTGTCAGTGATAACTATTAGTCCTCATGGAGTTTTTGCCACTGGGCCGGCACAGTTTAGGCTTCAGATTAGAACACATAGTGAATTCTTATGCAGATTTCTGCCCACCTTTTACCTTTCATGATTTCCTCTTCTTGGGTAAGCTGCCTTACTAATCTGATCCACTTCAGCAGTCCAGAACTACACGCCTTCCTTTCTCTGCTCACGGAGATGACTCTTTTGTCTGAGATTCACTTCGCTGTCCTGCAAAAGAAAACTGCTTCAAGGAAGATACCAAGGAAAATCACAGGGCTCATTTAAGTATTTCTCTTCTTTCAAGGACTACAGTCTTGTGCTGCCTATGTTCAATTTCTGAAAATAGTTAGAGCATATATATTCTGTGTGAGAAGGCAAATCCAAACAGTTAGTTTGTATAGAAGCAGAAGTCTATATGGAGAATTTTACTTCACTGTGTTATAGTTTCTTTAATTACTTCAAGAGTATGTTTAATGTTCCACAGATCTCATTCTATAAATCTTTATCATCTTAGAGCTCTGATATTATTTAGAATTACTATTCCTTCAAATAAGAGATTAGAAACAGGGTTATATTTGAGGTAGGTTGACTTACTTTTCTGGGAACCAAAGCATATTAAATTGACCAGTTTTAACACACTTCTATGTATGTGCTAAGATATATATTTACATTCTGCAAAATCATTCTTTCCTTTCTGAATCTGAAAATTATCTTTGGTATACAAATATTCAATAGCCAGCCTGAAGATTAACTTGAATTCATTTAATATTTAGATGCACTACATGAAATGATCCAGAACACAGTACTCAAAGAAAAATATCTATAATGATGGAAATACATATCCCCACTGCCCAAAATGGTAGTCATAAGTCACTTTTGATCATGTGAGACGTGGCAAGTGTTACTCAGGAGCTCAATATTTAAACGTATTAAGCTTTAATTAATGTGCATTTGAACTTAGCAAACCATGTATTGCTTGTGGCTACTGTTTTTGTACAGTGTTAATATAGAACATTTCCATGATTACACAAAGTTATCTTAGAATACTCAGTCCTGGACTTTATTTTGCTAAATTAAATATTAAAGAAATACAAATTCATCTTCAGGCTGGCTGTTGAATATTTTTTATATAAAAGGTCATTTATAAATGTAAAAATCAAATAATAATTTTTCTTCAAAATATAAAATATGTCCTACATATTCTACTCCCTTCTTACGTACAATTTTTTTTTTTTTTTTTTTTTTTTTGAGACAGAGTCTCGCTCTGTTGCCCAGGCTGGAGTGCAGTGCCGTGATCTCGGCTCACTTCAAGCTCCGCCTCCCGGGTTCATTCCATTCTCCTGCCTCAGCCGCCCGCCACCTCTCCCAGCTAATTTTTTGTATATTTAGTAGAGACGAGGTTTCACCGTGTTAGCCAGGATGGTCTTGGTCTCCTGACCTCGTGATCTGCCCGCCTTGGCCTCCCAAAGTGCTGGGATTACTGCAGCGAGCCACCGCGCCCAGCCCTTACAAACATATTCTGAAGTAACACAGATATTCTCTTATTCATGCACACTGAAATGAGAACATAAATAATTTTACTAAGTGTCACTATATAAAAATAATAAACTTTGAAGAAAAGCAGATTGTATCACTGTGGATATTTCTATTTTGAACTTAGATGATAATTTTAATCTGTATCCTAGATGAACTTTAAATCAATAAAATCTCTCAATGGTGTTATAAATTTCAAGCCATTAGTCACTGATTGTCACATTTTTATTCTTTTCATATTAATTGTGTTGCCATGTATGAATGCTGTAGCATCCATGTTTAAATACTAGATAACAAAATGCACTGGCATTAGATACAATAAGGATAAAATGAGATATAATTAGGACTCTGGTAACACACATAAAATTGGAAAGATACCTGGAAATTCAAGCCAAGAAGATATTTATCCAGCTTATTTTATTTCGAGACAGAGTCTTGCTCTCTCACTCAGGCTGGAGTGCAGTGGCGTATTTTCGGCTCACTGCAACCTCCCCCTGCCAGATTGAAGTAATTCTCGTGCCTCAGTCTCCTGAATAGCTGGGATTGCAGCCATGTGCCACCATGCCTGGCTAACTTTTGTATTTTTAGTAGAGAGGAGGTTTCACCATGATGGCCAGGCTGGTCTTGAATTCCTGGTCTCAAGTGATTTGAATGCCTCAGCCTCCTAAAGTGCTGGGGTTACAGGCGAAAGCCACTGAACAGCTTTGAACCAACTTATTTAGATGAAGGAGTTACATATTTTACATTAATTCTGTTATTGCGGTAATTCTTCATGTTATTTTCCATGTATAGATTTATATGTAATGTAATTTTAAATTTCTTTCACAGAAGAGTATGAAAAACAGTTATTTTATAAACAGGATAATAAAAATAATTAAGACAAAAATTGTTGAAATGTCCTCATTTGACTACTAGTTTTTTACGTTTGTTACTTTGAAGCTAAGTTATAAATATTTGTGATGTATTACAATTGAGTAAAGATATAAAGATGCCATTTTTAACTTACTATGACACAAAGCCTATAAATTCTTATATTTTGAGATTTGTATTTAAATAACTTGTGAAATTTAATTTTAAAATAAAATTTCTTCTATGGATTGGTCTTCAATCGAGGCATAAAAAGGAATATAACAGTCCAGTACTATAACTTCTATATTGAATTTCTATATTATTTAACACAAAATTATAATTTTGCTAATGGATTGTAATGTTTTTAAAAATCTAGGTGAATTTTATTAAATGTATTACATGGCGATAGAGATAAAACATTTTGGGGGTTTTTACATTTTAAAATGGTGTGCACAAAAGCTTAAAAGTTGTTATGTACTGGCAGAGGTAAAAAAGTAAAACAAACAAAAAAAACCTTAAAAGTTTGCTTTACTATTTATAGTGTTTTCTGGCATTTTCTGGCATTTACACTCATAAGTGTAAGTGTGCCAGAAAATGAAAAAGAAAGGAGAGATATTATAAATAACTGTGTGGAAAACACAGATAAAGCATCAAGATAGAAAATAAAGGTAGAAGTATTTTAATATGAGGCAGTGATAGCTTTTAGGCATGAGCAGAAGCAATTGTAAAATCATGAACACTCATTTGTAAAATGCTCACTGAGATATGATATCTGTTTGCCTCTACCTGAGAATTATTAATGTCCTGAGGGCTGGGACTGTGTCTGTTTCCCTCATACATAGTACTAATCCTGGGTGGTTAGTCTAGATGCTTAAGAAATATCTGTTGAATTGACTGACCTGAACAATGGTAATTAAAAGTGGCAGAAAGTTTACTGTTAGAATTTAAGTACGAGAATGACGGTAACAAAATCAAAAACAAAAACCAACAAACAAAAACCCAACAACAGCAGTAGCTAACTCAACAGAAACAATTGGATAAAAGCTGTACCACTAGTTGTGATAAAAGAATCAAGACTGTTAGTGATAATGGCAGATCTGTTAGCTGCACTGTGTATTAAAACATCCATAGTAATTTAATGTCAGTGGAGTGAGTGGCGCCAGATGTGATCAGTGCAAATGGAGGCATTGACCACAGTACAGTTACATAAAAAATAATCTAAAGAGGACCAGCATCGAGGACCATAAAACAGTGAAGCACTAGACTAGAAGATAGGATATTAGAGACTCAAGTGCTGATGGGTTGGAGACACCCTAGACGTCGTGATTTAAAGGCACAAGGCAAATTTGGAAGAAGGAGGCAGTAGGGTGAAGACACTGAATCAGAAGATATATTTAGATAATATTATTAAATATAGAATTATATTATATTTATAAAATATGTAATATATTATGCTTACATATTAAATCAATATATGATGCCTATTATATATATTAACATTTCATACAATATAATGTATATGTGATGTAACAAATATATATTATAATATATGTATAGTATATGTTTGCCTCTACCTTGGGATTATAAATTTCCTCCCAGCATAAGAAAATAATTTACAGAAAAGTCTTTGCATTTTCCAACACATTAGAGAAGTTAAACTCCCTTAGCCAGTGTGATGCTAATTAGGTTCCCATAGATAATGCATATATTCTGAAATTATGTTTAAGAAACATCTTTTGGCGGGGCGCAGTGGCTCATGCCTGTAATCCCAGCACTTCAGGAGGCCAAGGCGGGTGGATCACCTGAGGTCAGGAGTTCGAGACCAGCCTGACCAACATGGAGAAACCCCGTCTCTACAAAAAATACAAAATTAGCCCGGCATGATGACGCATGCCTGTAACCCCAGCTACTCGGGAGGCTGAGGCAGGAGAATTGCTTGAACCTGGGAGGTGGAGGTTGCAGTGAGCCGAGACGGCACTATTGCACTCCAGTCTGGGCAACAAGAGCAGAACTCCGTCTCAAAATAAAAAACACCTTTCATTTATTCCAAGATATTGAAAAAGAAACTTAAGCCTTTCTCTGCTCATGTTATACTTATTATTATTTTTTAAAGACGTTAATTTTTAGAGGTGTTTTAGTTTACAGTAAAATTGAGAGAAAGGTACAGAGATTTCTTACATATCGTCTAACCCCACCTCCCACACATATGCATAGCCTCCACTATTATCCATATGCACCACCAATGTGGCACATTAGCTGCAATTGATAAACTTACATTGACACATAATAGTCACAAAAAGTCCATAATTTACATTACGGTTCACTCTTGGCGTTGTATTCATATGGGTTTGGACAAATGTATAGTAACGTGCATCTACCATTACAGTCTCAGATACTTTCACTGCCCTAGAAGTCCTCTGTGCTCTGCCTATTCATTTCTTTTCCAATCTAATCCCCGGCAACCACCGATCTTTCTACTGTCTCCTTAGTTTTTTGCCTTTTCCAGAATGTCATATAATTGGACATTTCAGATTATCTTATTTCACTTAGTAATATGCATTTAAGCTTCCTCTGTGTCTTTCATGGCTTCATAGCTCATTTGTTTTTAGTGCTGAAAGATATTTTACTGTCTGAATATACCACAGTTAACTTATGTATTCACCTCCCAAAGGGGATTTGGATACCTTTTTTTTTTTTGTGAGATGGAGTCTGGCTCTGTATCCCAGGCTGGAGTGCAGTGGCACGATCTCAGCTCAATGCCAGCTCCGCCTCCCGGGTTCACGCCATTCTGCTGCCTCAGCCTCCCAAGTATCTGGGACTACAGGCGCCCGCCTCCACGCCCGGCTAATTTTTTGTATTTTTTTAGTAGAAACGGGGTTACACCATGTTAACCAGGATGGTCTCAATCTCCTGACCTCATGATCCGTCCACCTCGGCCTCCCAAAGTGCTGGGATTACAGGCGTGAGCCACGGCGCCTGGCCAGTTTACATTGTTAACGTGTAGAATATGTTCAAAATAATAAGGTCAATGACAATAATATTTTGAAGATCTAAATAATGTGCTAGAACATAGCATCGTGTGTGTGTCTGCGCGCGTGTGCGCCTGCATGTATTTATGCAGCCTAAAATTCGTAGAATTGAGGTCATTCAATTATTGTAAGTCATTTGTAGAAATGTGCAAGTGATAATGTTAAAAGTTAAAATTATCTAAACATACATGTATCTCATCTTTACAGAATATTAACATCTCCTTTTTTGCAAAGATCTTATGGTTCAAAGGTACCACTGTTAAGAGTCTTAAACTATTGCTACAACCAAAAGTAATTGCCTATTCATTTCTGTTGCATTAAATGCCTCCTGCTAACATTAACCTGATTCTGTCATGAACATTTTACATATTTATTTAAATACACCTGAGGAAATATGCTGAATGTAGTTTAGGGTCATGTGGCATAGGATATTCATTTATTTATTTTTCCCCCATAGTAAATCCTAAAGAAATAATTACTGGGTGGGTTATGTGTAAACTAAGTATAATAAATGTGCAAATTTTAAATGTTACGAAAGCTGAAAGCAAAGCTTCTATATTGTGGTAAAAGCTCTAATGTGCCAGAATGACACATGGAATATTGTGACAGAGTATAGAGCTGGCAGGCAATACAATTTCTCAAAGAATTTAGGTTATAAAGGCCTCTGCGAATCAGGTATAAGTACTTAGTTCAGAATAACATTTATTCTGAATCGATATTTAAGCGATAAAATAAAATAAAACTTATTAATACACAAAGAGAGGTTAGGTAGTATTTTCACGTGAATACTACCTATTCTTGGTACCCTCATGACTTGGAGAAACGTCAAGCCCCAGAAATGTAATTATTGAATAATTACAAAGAAATTCTAAAAAATATGTTTTATTTAAAAATCACAAGTTGAGATCCAGAAAGTTTAATGGATAATTAGACCCTTAGCCTACCTTAAGCATATACTGAAGTCTTTTGGAGAAAAGATTATAAACAAACAGGCAAGTAATTTTTTCAACAGTTGCTCTTATTTTCCACCACCCTAAGTCCTTGGTCTGTGTGGAAAGGAGCTCATATTTAATTGCTGCTTGCTCTTTTCTTGGCTTTTCCTAGCAAAACAAGCTCCAGTTTACGAAATCATTATAATGTAGTACAGTTATAAGAAATCATGATATTTTGATCAGATCATTAGCTGAAGTATCAGACGATAATTTATATCCCTGATATGGCCTGATATGCTAAAAAAGAAGAGAACCTGGATTATACGAATCTGGAGGTTAATTATTGGTTTCTGGGTGCACCACAAGGAAATATTTGCTGAGGGTGAAAGAGAGGATATTGAGTAGTGACCCTTTGATAGTGACACTCTGGATGTTGTATTCAACATGTTCTTCAAGGTTAAGTAGAAAGTGTATTTTAACAACTTAAGGGCTTTTTGTTAACTTTCTATTTTAGATTAATTTAAGTGAATATCCAAAAATGTTATTTCCCAATTCATCAACAGTAACTAAGTATTTGGTAAAAGAAAATAATAGTAGAAAGATACTTGAATTGATTATCAGAAGTCCTAGGTGCAAGTTATTTGGCTCAACTAACTCATACACACATTACTGAATTCACACTCCCAAAGTACATATATATAGTTTCAGTAACTCTAGGTCTTCCACGGCTTCACAGTCTGTGGCAAAAGAAAAACTGCAGGAACAATATAAATTTGGTAAACAGTACATGAAATGTAATATAGCCCCAAAGTGGTTTATTGAACTAGTATAAATCAGAATAGAGAAGAAATAGAGGATGAGAGAAAGTGAAGACAATTCTTGATTTACAATATTAATCTTACATTAGAAATTTTCCATCTTCCAGATTTTCCTCCACAGCTGTACTGCTCATACCCTATACTATTATTAGGATTCAGAACAGTTTTGTTTGTTGTTTATTTTTTATTAGGGAATATTTAACCCAGATATGAACGCAAGTCACCCTATCATTTGAGATTAAATGAAATTTGGATTTAACTCCCATCCCACATGCATTGGGTATTATCAACGTATCTTTCAATCTTGCAGGGGCCTGGGGTGGAGTTATATCTCCCCTATTTACCTCTGACTTTGGATTCAAGAATAAGAAGTTATAGAGCTTAATTGAACTTAGCCTATCAGACACAACCCACCTAGCTCAACTTACACATAGCCCTCAAGTAACACATGCAAGTAATCTGTGTTTGTTGTCATTTTCTAAGTTTTGGTGCCATTTCTTACCACAGTAAAAAGTAAGAGTAAGTGAAACATTAAAAGCAGTGGAAATGCAGAGGTGCTGCTATTGGATATCTGTCTGGAAATATGTATAAATAATCAGAAAATCTAGATAGGGCTAAACAGTCCATGGATAAAATTTGGAGAAATGTTTCCTTTAGTACTTAGGTGTATGTGAACATTAAAACCTAAAATGAAAGGCAGTCCTCCGGTTGAGACAAACAACAACAACCACAAAGAAAACCCCTCTGAGTACAAAGAGGAAGTTTCTAGATCTTTCTTCTAGACATTGCCTTGCCTACTGAGCATCATGAGCCAAGCCAACCCGCGCACACAGATTGGTTGTTAATCAAATACACTCAATAATTCTGTTTGTAATTTGAGAAGAATACCATATACATATAAAATGTTATAATCTCTCTGTTCTATTCTGTGAAATTGGGATAATATTATTAGCCTCATGGCTTTTGTAATGATCAAATAAGTTAACATTCCTATAACAGAATAAAATGTTTAAACATTTGTAATTGCTGTTTTTTGACGCAAAGTAGAACCATCAGTTCCCCATTCCCCACCCGCTTCTGCATCTCTTTCATCTCAACTAGCTATTCTTTTGTTCAAATTGCTCAGGCCAAAATGGTGGCTGTCATCCTGGACTTCTGTTTTTGTTCTAATCCAGCTCTTGTCACAAGTCTATTGTCCTGACTCCACTTTCAATATATTCCCAGAATCAGATCACTTCTTACCACTTCATAGCCACCAGTCTGTTCTAAGCCACTGGCATCCCTCACCTAGGTTAACACAATAGCCTCCTAACTGTTCTCCCTACTCCTTCCTTTACCCTCCTTTGTCTACTCTCAAGGGAACAATCAAAGTCACTCCAGTCCTCTCCTGGAAATTTTCCTGCGGTCAGTGTCCTATTTCTTTAAGTTAACAGTCAGAGTTTTGACCACGTTCTCCACGTTTTGATCTGGCCTCTGTAACTTGTCTGACTTCATTTCCTATTTTTCTCTATCTCACTTCGCTCACTGCCATAGGTTTCACTGCTTCTTAAACAAGCTAGGCAGGATCTTAGCTGAGAGCCATTTGCAAATGCTGTTTACTTTGTCTGAAAGGCTGTTCTCCGTACATAGTCCCAAGACGGCTCCCCTTTCCTTATCTTTCCTCCAAAGTCCCCTTCCCAGTGAGGCCTTTCTGAAACACAATACCTAACAATTATTCACCGCCCACACACACATATCCATAGACTGCAAGCTCCTTTCAGTTTTTATTTTTCTACTATGCACTTATCATTATCCACCAAAGAATATCAGTGTTTCTCAAAGAAACATAACCAATAAGATAAAGAAATAGATAGATGATAGATAGATAGATAGATAGATAGATAGATAGATAGATACATACATACATACATAGATACACAGATACACAGACAGTAGACAGATGATAGAGAAAGAGATATATGTTTTGGTATCTATTAAGAGATTTATTTTAAGAAATTTTCTCACGTGGTTGTGAGAGATAAATCCACAGAGCAGACTGGCAGGCTGAAAACTCAGACAGGAATTGATGTTGTAATCTTGAGTCTGAAATTTAAAGGGCAGTCCAGCAGGCTGTATATTCAATCATGATTTCAGTTGATTACTTTGTAATCAACTGATTGGATGAGACCTATGTAATTTTCTTAAATTCCACTGATTGTAGATGTTAATCACATCTATAAAATACCTTCACAGAAAAAAATCTTAACTCATATTTGAGCTAATAACCGGGCACCATAGCCTAGTCATAGTGACACATAAGATTTAACCATCGCACATAGTATATATTTTTCTTTTTTCAAACTCTTATTTATTTTCTGTCTCCCATTAAAAATCTATGTTCCATGAAGACAGGGGTGGTTGTCCGATTGTTTACTAAAGTTTTCTCACTGACCAGAACAGTGCCTGAGCACTCAGTAAATATTTGTTGATCTTATTAATGCACTTGGGTTAGATTGTTGAGAGATGCTTAAAACTGATTTGGAGACCTTTAGCCCATCACCCACATCAAAATTGGAAGAGGTTCAAGAGTCTAAACTAGAAGGGAGTGTCTTTGGTTGGGTGAGGGGGTAGTTTTTAGTGTGCTGTGCAGCTGACTCTATTAGAAAGGGTAAACCTCTGGTTAGCACAAGCAGCGCAGTTGCTGAGGAGAAAGTGGTGAGCAGTAGCCGTGGAAGAGACTCCAGGAAATGGAAATCAGAGGTTGTGAGTGGAAGGGAAATCTAAACAAAAATCAAAAACAAAAACAAAACCCTAGAAAGTGCCTATGGAAGAAAAGAATCAACTCCCTTTGAGAGAGGAGAAAGAAAGAAATCAGCTAGGCAGTTAGGGGAAGGACCTTGGCAGAACTTCTCTTAACAAAAGAAAAGGAGCAGCATAAAAGATCAAGCTGCAAGCATAGATAAGGGAAGCAAGACCCAGCACCAAAGAGGGCCTTCTGGGTAATCAGCAAGTTTTATATACATACAGGGACCCCAGTGAGCACATTCTTATCTTTTTTTGGATATACTCAGATAAGGACGATTGCACAGGAGGGCTTGCTTGGAACATGCCTGAAGCTGCACAGATAAGGAGAGTTACACTGGGCCAGGCACATCCACAAGGGAAGATTCTGCCCCCTGCCCCCTAACATATGTACACTAAGGGAAATTAAGCAACATGGAGTAACTTAGGCTAAGATCCCCCATGTGCATTGGAAGGACTGGGTGGGGGCTGTCAGGAATTTGCATCTTATGCAAATAACACACCCAGTCCTAACCTGGTTTTCTTGCCTTATGTAGATAAAGAATCCCCTCCCCACTAGCTCATTTGTAAAAATTCTTGTATTTCACTGTAGAATGGCTACCCTTTTACAGGACCCCTCTCTATCTCAGAGAGCTTTCTGTCTTCCTTCCGCTTATTAAACCTCTGCTCCAGTCTCACCCTTGGTGTGTCCCCATTCCTTGATTTCCTTGGTCATAAGACCAAGAGCTTTGGGTAGTAGGTACCCCAGACAACAAGGCCTGTTTCACAATCACACACCTTGTCCTGATACCAGATGACAATAACACTTGCCAAAAACAAATTCTCCTTGCCGGTAATTACCTGTTCCTTAGCTCAAATCCTGAAAGGGTAGGGAAACTCATAAATGTTTGGATACAGAAGAAGTATAACTAGGATAGAGTTCAGAAATTAGCCATATTGTGGCCTGGCACAGTGGCTCACACCTGTAATCCCAGCACTTTGGGAGGCTGAGGCAGGTGAATCACGAGGTCAGGAGTTCGAGACCAGCCTGACCAACATGGTGAAACCCCATCTCTACTAAAAATACAAAAATTAGCTGGGCGTGGTGGTGGGCACCTGTAATCCCAGCTACTCGAGTGGCTGAAGCAGGAGAATCGCTTGAACCCAGGAGGTGGAAGTTGCAGTGAGCCGAGATTGAGCCCCTGCATTCCAGCCTGGGCAACAGAGCAAGACTCTGTCTCAAAAAAAACACAACAACAACAACAACAAAGAAATTGGTCATATTTCCTCTTTCATCCCCAATCACTAAGTGTGAAGTAGTATCTAGCTGGAGGAGATAAGAAGTTCTAAATTATGTAAGAATTTTAATTATTTTTATTTTACATTAGAATGAATATTTTAATTACTGACATGGATTGTTCGGGACTTAAAATACCTGAAGGAATGTTTATTTGTCGAGAGTGATTGAGAATGTTTTTACACCAGCCCAAATGTTCATCTAATGGCTTTGTAGAAGTAATGAATCTTCAGACTTGGTTTAAAGGGGCAGTGAGGGAAAAGAAAAATTGTTTAATGCTAACACCTTCTTAAATTGAGTTCATTTAGGAGAAGAAAACACATGTAAAGTCCTTAGGGTAGTGTTAAGCAGATACTAAGAATTTAGTAAATCTTAACTATTTTTCTCAGTACCATTAGGAATGGATGTTGACTTTTATTTGATGTATAACCTTATGTCAAATGTCAGTTACTGAAAATAAACTAGACAGAAAGCACAGATCCATGAAACCTGTCTCGATATATTTATATTCCATCATCTCTGACCCATAACAGATGCTCGGCTATTTTTTGAGAGGATAATAATAAGAGCAAACGTGACTAGCTGCCAGAGTGAATGAAACAACCATAGGCATTCTAGAATCTCAAAAAGTTGGAATTGGCTAGAACATGAGAGTAGATTTAGGGAGTAGGTAAGGTTAACTGATCATTAAAGAATTAGTAAACTGTGGCTAGAAAGAGTGAGTTTAGTGGAGTAGGGTGAAGATGAGGAAGAGAGAGCAGATAATGTGAAAGAAAACAGGCACAAAAGTTGTACTAATGTTTGCCATAGACAAAGACTTTGATACATTTTACTCTGAATTTCTTGTAATTAAATTAGCTGTTCAGTGAATAGGACTTTCATGTGTTTGCAATGGTCACTTATTTTTTTAATAGCATAATGCTCTTATGTCCAATAATGTTCCTACTTCTGGTCATCACAGTCCATTTCTCTGTCTCTCTTTTTTCTTTTTTTTTTCTTTCTTTCTTTTTTTTTTTTTTTTTTTTTTTGACAAGTTCTTGCTCCGTCATCCAGGCGGAAGTGCAATGGTGTGATCATGGTTCACTGCAGCCTTGACCTACTGACCTCAACCAATCCTCCCACTCCAGCCTCCCAAGTAGTGGGGAGTATAGATACATACTATCACACCTGGCTACTTCTTTTAATTTTATTTTTTGAAGAGTTGGGGTCTTGCCTTGGTGCCCAGGTTTGTCTCAGACTCGGGTGGTCCTCTCAAGTGATCCTCCTGCCTCAGACTCCCAAAGTGCTGGGATTATGGGCATGGGACACTAGGTCCAGCTTCATAGTCCATTTTGATTATAATTGGGGACACTATGTCCAGCTTCATAGTCCATTTTGATTATAATTGATCTGAGAAGTTTAGCTATGTAGCAAGTGCCCATATCTTATAATGTCAAATGTATTGATGTGCTAAGAGAGCGATTTAATTTTAATTTTAACATCAGATATCTTAAAGTTGGCTAAAAACTAAAGATGGTTTAACTCAAAACATTTTAAATAGAAAAGGAGTTTTGTAATTGGAGTTACAGAAAGAATATTTAAATGTCAATAGTCTAGAAACTGGAAACAAAGTTAAGGACCAGTTTGGGACCATCAAAAGATAATTTAATTAGCAAGACTTTCTCTGATTTTCAGGTAGTTGCTTATGTTAAATGCAACTATGTGGTGGTATATCACGGTGTATATATTTATGTTTCAGGTGTATAACCGATCATAGTAGTTTCACTTAAGAAACGTGTAACATTTTCAATTGAGGAAGCAAAACACATACACATTACAAAGCACAAAGCACATAAGCCCGTTTATTAAATAAAAAGTTTTTTGGATATTTCCAGTTAAAATCATTTTCTTTATAAACACCAATTATTAGAGAATTTCTCTTGCAGAACCATTAGAAACTAGAGATATTTGTTTGACATCATGAATGTTATCTTTCCCAAAACTTAAACTAAATTGTTAATGTAAATTGAAATAATTTGAACAAATACATTTGTTTATGAATGAATAGCTATTAAGACACTTATTTTTCATAAGTTGCTAAGTATGTATAATATGTTAAAAATCCTGATGGAAAATTTTAAATACATGGTGTTCTGGTAATTTTACCTAAATCGTGCTTGAACATAATCTGTTACTTTAGTCATGTCAGCGAAAAGTAATGTTATCTTACTTTGTCAGGGAAAAAAAGGACTTCCTCAAATCAGAATGCCTAAGATATCGAACCTGCAGAGAAGTGCTCCTACATTTGTATTTTTTAAAAATTTAAATATGTAAATTATGAATATGCAAATATAATCCTGAACCACAATACACTGAAACATGGACACATTCTTAGGTCTGCATATTTAACATTAAGATTGTGAGGTATTCCTAATCATTCTGGTTCATTTGCATATAATCTGCTTTTTAGAACTGATTTAAACAAAGACATCATAGGATGAAATAAAGCAACTTGCTTCATAAGAAAAAGTCATATTGCTGCAGCATATCTCAACAGAGGGCGTGGCTGACATTTTTAATTTCTAGATGCTTGCATCTTCTGTAATTATCTTTCAGTAACTATATTCAGAAATGAAGCTAGTTTAATCACCAGCTTCATTGCTGGTACAAATGACAGTATGTTATCAGTAGTATATTTCCAAACCCACTTCGCCGTTGTATCAGCACGGAATGCAAATAAACTGTACCAGGTATATTAAAAGCTGTGGGTTATTTTCTGTAACACACTTGTTTGTTCTACTGATCAGCAGGCAGATGCTGCAGCCCAGTTATTGGGAACAAGTCCCAGCTGAGAGCACATTCCTTTTGTCTGTGTTGAATCTAATAATTATCTCCATGAGTATTGCTTAAGAGAAGGAGGAGCATCTGCTCTGTTGGTCATTAAGACAACAGACTTGGTGAAACAATTGTGATCATCCAAATCTACACTAAATTAACATTATTAGAATTGAGTTGATTTCCTTATGCTAGCAGAATGATTATTCTACAAACTATAGAACTTGCACTGATTACTAACAATCTCATTCCCATCACAAGTTCTTAAATAACATTTATTTGTTGAAATAAAGTTAATAAAAAATCCAAACTTTTAATGGGGAATATTCTAGAATTGACTACAATGACCAGAAGTAACTTATTTGAATTCTTAGACACTGGCATTTGCTGATGCTAATTATTTTCAGGATTTTAGGTGTGTGAGACAACTTCTGTGTGGTTGAAGAGAGATAATTATTGTAAAAATATCTAGATTTGAGTCACAAGCAAGATTTTGAATGTTGGCGAATTCACCATTTTGATAATATTAAATGAATTGGGATTACGTATCTTAGCCATTTTGATAATATTAAATGAATTGAGATCATGTATCCTGTTAATGCAAAGGAGAGAAGACTTTTTGTATATCAAAAAGTTTATTGTATGTCTATTAGCTGTACAGCTAAGATGCAACTAAATTGCACATTACATTTTAAGATTTCAGATCACTAGTCCCCAGAGATTCTGAATCAATAGCTCAGGAGAGGAATCCAGGGATCTGAATTTTTCAACTCAGATGATTATGATGCTACAGTAGTCCCAGATCTACAATTTGCAATAAACAGCAGAAATCTCTCTCTCACTTTTTCTTTGGCTCTCTCTTCTTCCTCTCCCTTCTTCCCTTCTTCCCTCCCTCTCTCCCCCTTCTTCCACCCTCCCTCCCTCCCCCTCTCCCTCCTTCCCTTCGGAGTAAACTTCCATACAACTTTCTAGCAGATATCTGTAACGATCTTATTGGTTAAAACTTCTTTAAAGTTTATGACTAACTCAATCACTGAAAATGATTATGAATCCTAATTATTGGTTTAAACTGATCAGGTTTGATAACTAGAGCTGAGGATGAGCGACCATGCCTAAGTCCTGTTGTGAAGTGTGAACTTCTGGTAAAAAAAAAAAAAAAAAAAAAAAATGAGCTCTGAATGAAACTAAAAAGAAGAATATCTCAAAAGTAAGCCATACAAATTTTCTGCTAGTGTCTCTTATTTTACCAAGTATTTTTTGTGGGTATATTCTGTTTTCCCCTGGTGAAGTATAACACATTAAAAAGAGAGTAGCTTTCTGATTTGTTTCTTTGAACAGGCAGAACAAATATGTTTGGAATACAAGTGAAACATTTTGAATTTTTCTCTATTCCTTCTGTTCATTCTATAACACACAAAAAAATAGAACATATATTAAATATATGAATAAAGAAAAGATTTAGTAAATATGGCCGGGCGCGGTGGCTCAAGCCTGTAATCCCAGCACTTTGGGAGGCCGAGACGGGCGGATCAGGAGGTCAGGAGATCAAGACCATCCTGGCTAACACGGTGAAACCCCATCTCTACTAAAAAATACAAAAAAAAAAAAACTAGCCGGGCGAGGTGGCGGGCGCCTGTAGTCCCAGTTACTCGGGAGGCTGAGACAGGAGAATGGCTAAACCCGGGAGGCGGAGCTTGCAGTAAGCTGAGATCCGGCCACTGCACTCCAGCCTGGGTGACAGAGCGAGACTCCGTCCCAAAAAAAAAAAAAAAAAGATTTAGTAAACATGAACAATATTTATTTAACATCAGTGATCAAATAAGAAAAAAGATGAGTTACTTGTTTGGGAATTTCAGACTGTTGTTAATATTTAAACTTGCATTTGCATTTTTTGGTTTTTGCTTTAATAGCATAAATTCAAAATTTTCCTTTTTTAACATTACCAATTACTGTGCAGGAAATATAAATAACAAAAAGGATAAATTATTCAAGATAAGGTATCAGGTTTCTGCTTTCTATGTTTTCCTTTGTGTGTGTGTGTGTGTGTGTGTGCGCGCGCCTCCAGTTTCCTTGTTTGTCACTGTTTTCCACACGCTGCTTATCTCAAAAGAAACAAGCCACTAGTTTATCAAATTGCTTTCTACCTTCCTCGACTGTATCTGCATATATTTCATATTGCACGAGGCCAGCATGCTAGGAATAGAAAATGAAAAAACATCAAGATGTTATGCTTTCTCAGCGGGTATCTGATTGGTGGAATGTTTATTTAGATGTATATATGTTTGTTCCTACTCATTAACCAAGGTGATTGCAATAAGAACCTGTAGTCATTTCAAGGTGATAAATGACACTGTCATCCAAAAAGCATGTCTTATTTTTTTGTCTTTTTTTTTTTTAGTTTAATGCATATTGCTAGGCCACATTGATTATGTAGCTTAGCATGGTATATTTATATTGCTTTTCCTTAAAATTGATACACTGCTCATGGTGATGACAAATAGATCCTCGTAATCATATTATGGCAGATTGGCACAGGAAAACATTGAATTAATTTAATCAGTTAGGAATTGTATTCAGGTAGCAACAAAACGCTGCCTTACATGAATTATAAATGTAACGTTTTCTCAAGTACAAGAAATTCAGAGTAGAGAGTTCCAGATTAGAGGGCCAGGATGCCATCAAAGAGAATGTTAACTCTTTAACATCATGCTTGTTCTTAATTTTAATGTAAGTCTCATTTTTATGCTGTTTAGATGGCTGCAAAAACTCCAGCCATCACATCAGTGTTTCAGGCAGGAAGAAGGGCATGAGCAAAAGTAGGGGATGACTGAGCCCGTGTGCATTTCTTTCTGACTTCTGCCTTCACTTTATGGGCCAAAATGTGATATATGATAAGAGAAAGTGAGAGAACAATTATTATTTAAAAGCTGGCCTTCCTAACTTTACAAGTAAAAGCAGAACTTTGTGCTAAGAAAGGAGAAAATATTTTTGATGAGTATTTGGCAGTCTTGCCGCATTTATGAGCGAAAGAGACACTTGTCTTGATAATCAGCTTACTCTGAGTAAAAAAAAAGATAACATAAGTGGGGAAAATAAAGTTCAAAATTCAAGGTATCTCTAAGTGGGAAAGGACCCTAAGTATGTTTAACTTTCCCTTTAGGGTTGCGAAAATCACATCTGCTTTCACTGGGTCAATTAATATTCCTATTCTAATAAACATTCAGAAATATATACATATATACACACATACACACACATACATACATATTTGTTTTTCATTCTCCTCCATTTGTTATTCGGAGGATGTGGACGATCAACTCCCTGGTGTCATATAATTAATATGCAACATTTACAAAACTGGACTTCTATTTCTTCATATCAACATATCTTCTTGCCTTCTGTCTTTTTTCTTTTCAACTTTTAAGTTCTGAGGTACACGTGCAGGATGCGTAGGTTTGTTACACAGGTAAAAATGTGCCATAGTGGTTTGCTACACAGATCAACCCATCACCTAGGTATTAAAAGCAGCATCCATTAGCTATTCTGATGCTCTCCCTCCCTCTCCCCCCACAAAATGCCCCAGAGTGTGTTTCTGCCCTCTATGTGTCCACGTATTCTCATCCTTCAGTTCCTACTTATAAGTGACAACATGCAGTGTTTGGTTTTCTGTTCCTGTGTTAAATTGCTAAGGATAACGGATTCCAGCTCTGTCCATGTCCCTGCAAAGGACACAATCTCATTCCTTTTTATGACTGCATAGTATTCCATGGTATATATGTACCACATTTTCTTTGTTCAGTATTGGTTTCATTTTCTTTCTTATTTCTCATACCCAGTTCTTTTTAAACTCCCATGGCTTCTACCTCCAAAATTCCTACTGTCACTCATTCTTCTCTTGTTACTGCCACTATCCTGATTGAGGTCCTGCAATGTACGTTACCCAGTGAACTATTTTCTAATTCGCAGTTATACCAATTTCTTAATGACAGACATGGAAAGAATTATAATTGCTAATAAAAATTTTAAAACTCACACTATCTTTCAAGCGTCCCAATAATATCACTCTAAAATATTTTCCAGCTCTAATGTATATTATTCCTCCATGCTGACTTTCAGTCCAGACATACTTATTTGTTTTCCAAGTATCTCCACTTCTTCCAACATCTAGACTTTTTGCTCACAGTTTATACTTCTGCCTTGTCATCTCTCACTACTCTTCTCACCTGTTGACATTTTATTCATCCATCAAGTTCAAACTCAACATTGCTTTTTCCATAAGAGCTTTGATGATTTTTGCAACCTGTTAAGGTTTCTCCTTTCTTTTGGCCTCCACAGCATTTTATTTTTCCTCTTTGAAGTTGTTTACATATTTGAATTTTAATATAAGTGATTAGGTAGTCTTTGATCTCATCAGCTAGATTACATTTAACAGAAAAAAGGGATAACTACATATTCTTTTTATGCTCAGCGCTATATATATATATGTGTGTTTATGTATATGCCCAGAATTGTGTATACTTCGGTCGTGTGAATCATAACTAAGGCATTCAAGACAAAGGCCTGGCTTCTTACCAGAGTCTAACCTCTGGTTATCACTCAATGTGGCAGTCTAAGTGAAGAAGGACTTATGAAAATAAGACCACACTGGAAGGGCAGCACTCAGCAGAATATCTCTGCGCCCAGGTCTCCAAAGATACATGTGATATCACTAATCAACATGATCTTTACCTCATGAAATTGTACTCAATGTTAGATAATGACTGTGAGATTATTACATTAACATTAGTGTTTAAAAACCATTCCTAATTGTAAAAATAGGTGGAATTAGGTTGCCAGGACACTGTAATACATAGACAAAATTAGAAATGAATAAAACCAAAAATTTGGTTCTTTGAAAAATATATTACTTTTAACAGACCTTTGAAATAAATGAATAAGAAAATAACAAGGTAAGATAAACAAAATATAGAATGATAAAACATAAATGACCATAAGCACAATAAAAATAATATTTAGAATGAAATTAAGTATATACAGTATTAATGAAAGTATTTTACTTTTATACACAAATGTGTATGGTATTAGTAAAAATAAAAGCATAAATATTAGCGAACTATAATATTCTATTGAAGTACTGTACAGTGATCAATGGCGTGGTTTGGCTCTGTGTCCCTTCCCAAATCTCACCTTGAATTATAATCCCCAGGTGTCAAGGCAGGGAACTGGTAGGAGGTGATGTGATCATGTGGGAGGTTTCCCCCATGCTGTTCTCATGGCAGTGAGGGAATTCTTGTGAGATCCGATGGTTTTAAAAGTGGCAGTTTCCCCTGTGTGCTCTCTCTCACCTGCCATCATGTCAGACTTTCTGTGCTTCCCCTTCATCTTCTGCCATGACTGTAAGTTTCCTGAGGCCTCTCTAGTCATGTGGAACTGTCAATTAAACCTATTTTGTTTATAAATTGTCCAGTCTCAGGTAGTATCTTTATAGCAGTGTGAGGATGAACTAATACAATAAGATTGATAAAAACTATCCTCTCTTTGCAAAGAAGCAATATTTAAGTAATACTTGTTTTGTTTGAAAATTTCTTAATGATCAGAATATACATAGATATATTCTGTACACATCTACATGAATCTTGAATGACAGCCTAGGTGTATTACGAAACACAGATTGTAGACAATCTGCCTCAAAGGTGAGTGTTTGAAAACATGTTAAACTGTTTCAGTTTTCTTCTCCTGCTAAGTTACTATTATTGACTATTATTCATAGTTGGGAGGTGTGGAAATAAGCAAAGCCTATCCACATGAGAACAGAGGCTGTTTATTCAAAGCTTGCTGCAGCCAGGGAGTCAGCCACCATCACTTGCATTTGGCCACTCCTCAGAGGTAGGCAGGGAAGTAAAAAAGCTTCAGAGTGAAAGAAGGCTCCAGGTATGCTCATATTGTAGGCTGTTGGAATGTGGAAGCCAGAGGCAGGCTAACTAGAAGTAGACCATCCTATGCAATTGGCTTGAGGAGCATATTTGGGATACTTCATTTGGTTATGAATTGGGAGTGAAACCAGAAAGTATAGAAGGTGGAAATATAGGCCGGGCACAGCGGCTAACACCTGTAATTCCAGCACTTTGGGAGGCCAGGGTGGGTGGATCACCTGAGGTCAGGAGTTCATGACCAGCCTGACTAACATAGTGAAACCCTGTCTGTACTAAATACAAAAAAATTATCTGGGCTTGGTGGCACATGCCTGTAATCCGAGCAACTTCGGAGGCTGAGACAGGAGAATTCTTTGTACCTGGGAGGCAGAGGTTGCGGTGAGCCAAGATGGCGCCATTGCACTCCATCCTGGGCAACAAGAGCAAAACTCCATCTCAAAAAAAAAAAAAAAAGGGTGGCACTACATGGCAATAAAGATTAATTCTGACTCTTGGTTGATTGCTTCAGAGGTTGCAGTTTGGCTTCCTGGACTGGTTACTATAGAATTTGTAAGTCAGAGTTTTATTGTGACATTTAGTCTGGCCTAATTTGAACTGGTTTACATCTGTTTTCTATTATTTCTATTATTATTATTTGTAAAGATGAGATCTTCCTGTATTAGCTAAGCTGGTCTTGAACTCCTGGCCACAAGAGCTCCTTCTGCCTTGGTCTCCCGAAACTCTGGGACTACAGGCATGAGCCCCCTTGCCCAGCAGATTTAAACCTGTTCTAATCAACCACTGCAACATTCGGAACATGAGCAATGAGGGGCTCCTTAATTTGAACAACCAAAGCACCACAGTTAGGTAGATAAAAATCACAAACATTATTTTGGTGTTAGTGACAAAAGAATGTAGGAAAAATACATGTTTCAGTGGGAACTATGCATTTTCCAGAGGACATTCTCTCCAAATCATCTGATTCTAGTATTTGACTGCCTTTGAGCTGATTTTCAACTATACCTTTTCTACATCCAGCACACCCTGCTGGGTTATCTGATACTAACTCTGTTTATTTTCTTGAGCTACTTTACAACTCTGTATAAATATGCCCAATCTTTTCATTCACTCTGTGCCCGCTTACAATATTGAACTTCTTCCCTCACTGAATGAGTTAAATAAAATCTTTAATGCTTATTCATTTTTATATCTGTATGAGTCATGACTTTATCTTTTATTTCTGACAATCATCTTGAAACAAAATCTTTGACTTTTATGAAGTTACTTAGATCTGTATCTTTTTCAGATTAAATGACACAGAAATATGCAATAAAAGGAGAACTTAAATACACTGAATGTATACAGTGTCTCAAACAAACCAGGCCACTTAGAATTAGGAACTGCAGTTGTAAAATGCTGACGAAGGCCAGTAGCACTTGACTCAACAAAAACAGTGTGGCTGATTTTATGGGCTTAAGGTTTCGATATGAACTGGGTGCCCTGAGCTTCAAACTTGGGTTTATTTACTGAAATTACACCTGAAAACCTAATGAAAAAAGCTGGCTGTAATCACAAAGGACACATCACATCATGACAATTGCCATGCATAAATTATTCATACTATGATTTAATATGCTACTAAATGCTTCGGCAGCATAAGTACTGGAAAGTAATACCTTTAGCTCAATTTACTTTTAATATTTTATAGCTGTACTTCCTGAAATATAGAGGCCATTTCCACAAATAAAAGGTCAAATGTTTTTCGGCATACAATACTCTGTTACAATGCTTAATCTCAACAAAAACAGTCATCCTATTAAAGTGATCTTTTATTATAGTATCTATTCATAATAAAATATATTTGATGCATTATGAAAATCTTCTCTTTAGTTTTTTAGGAGGCTATTTTGTTAGTAATTTCATAAATAAGGGGAAAATCATTTAAAGCCTTGCCTCAAGACGTCTGAGTGAATCTTTGGAGTCTTCCAAATTAGAAAAGATTTTATCAAATGACTGCATAGTGTTTTTTGTTTTTCTTTATATACTTTTAGTATTCTTCTTAGTCTGTTCAGACTAATATAACAGAATAATGTAGATTGGATGGTTCAACAACACACATTTATTTCTCACAATTCTGGGGGCTGAAAACTCCAAGATCAAGACACTGGCAGATTCTGGATCTGGTGAGGGTTCACTTTTTGGTTCATAGATGGCAGTCTTCTCATTGTGTTCTCACATTTTAAAAAGAAGGTGAGAAAGTTCTCTGCATTCCCCTATATAAACGTACTAATTCCATTCATGGGGGCTCTATCCTACTGATCTAATTACCTCATAAAGGGTGCACATCCTAATACCACCACATTAGATATTTTTAAATTTTTAGATTTTTAATTTTGATAATTACATAGTAGGTATATATATTTATGGGGTACATATAACGCTTCGATACGGCCATACAATGTGTAATAATCACATCTAGGTAACTGGAGTATCCATCACCCCAAGCACTTATCATTTTTTTGTTTTAGAAACATTTCGATTCTACTCTTTTAGATATTTTATAATAATAGATAGAGTTAGATAGCATAAATAATATCTATTTGCTAGCACAACAGGATGACTACAGTAAAAAATAATTTATCATATATTTCAACATGTAAATTTTGGGAAAACACATTCAGTACATTACAGTATTCCTGAGGGTATGTGATTTATTCGGTAATTTATTCATAATGATTCAGATAATAATATTGTTATTATCTCTTCAAAAGTCTTCTCCAACACTGCAGTGAAAATAATGTCATTATCGGTAATTATGATTTGTTGTGCTTTATTACTAATGTTTCTGAATATTTCTGTGTTACCCATGGTACTGGCATTTTTTTTTTTCATGTTAATATGAGCTATTTACTGCTCATTGGGCTTTTTCTTTGATAAATTGAATGAGTTCAATTGTTTTTCAAAATTCTGTAACCTGTGAGTTTTAAGCATTTTCACAAAATGTAAAAGTACAGCTACAAACTATGTTATTGCTTATTTTGAATAACTTTAGTTTGCCTTATATAGAAATGTTAAAATACTTCTACAAAATCAGTGTCTAATCGTTAGCTTTTTGCTAAAAGAAGTAAATAGAACATGTGGAAACTAAAGGTCAAGTTCTGAAAATCCTAATACATATCTGATGAGTTAAAGGTTTAAAGTTGAAGCAACAATATTTATTTATATAATAAACATAACTGAAGTTATAGTTTAGATTTTTATACATTTTCTAGGAAATATGATATAATAAACTTCATGATGGTTGTAAAGTAATTAAATATTGTGAAATAAATTCTATATTACAGTTTCTAGAAACAATGAAATTATTTCCTATATATTTATGTATAATGATCCATACCTCCATCCAATTCTACAAAATTAATTTAGAATAACTTTTTATTTCTTTCAATATTCTCCAGTCTTGAAGAACCTGAAATCTATGATGATATCTTTGTCTCTTTCCCAATATTCAAAACAAAAATGGAGGTGACAAAACCTATTTATGGCTTACATTGGTCAATCTAGCTGCCGTAACAAAATACCATAGACCAGGTGACTTAAATAACGAAGACTTACTTTCTTATAGTCCTGAAGCCTGAAGGTCCAAGATCAAGGTGCCAGCATGGTTCTATTTTGGTGAAAGTTCTCTTCCTGGCTTCCAGACCATCATTTTCTTGCTGTGTCTTCACATGCTATTGAGAGAAACAAAAAGAGGAAGTACTCTGGTGTCTCATATTAGGGCACAAATCCCATCAACAGGGGCTCACTCTCATGAAGCTCATCTAATCCTCATTATCTCTCAAAGGCTGTCTCCTTAGAATAGTGCAGCGGGGGTTAGGACATTAACATGAATTTCAGGGGAACACAACCATTCAGTACATAACAGATCTCTGAAGCTTCATGATCTCTTTCTGTATTTTAATGCATTATAAAGGTAGAAAATTAGGAATAACCCATTAGTTTCAGGAGCTTACTTAATCTCAATCCTTTTTAAATCACTACTAAACATATCTTATACTTGATGGATCTAAGACCCTGCTTGTAATTATAGAGCGTCCCTCCTTTTCCCCTGAGGAGTCACTCTTATTTTGAGAAATCTCAACTTAAACTTTGTTTCAGTTTGTCCTGATAATTTTTATTCTTTACTTCTGATGACATATATATTTTCAAAACTAAAGACAACCTTCTATTTTACCCTTTAAATACAATTAAAAATGAGTACCGTTTAAACTTTGAAAAGAGACTTACACACATATTCCAAATTTTAAAATGTCAAAAATTATAATTTGTTACATTTTGAAAATCAGAACTGGATTTTGGGGTTTTTTTTTAAATAAAATAAACATTGGTTACTGGAAGCAAAACTGTTGCTATAATTGAAAGTTGTTGAAGAAATAAAGGCCTCCATTCTTTTTCCTAAATAGGGCTTATTTACTTTCATTTTGTCTTTTTAGAGCTGTGCTTGCAAATGGCAAGTGAAATGAAAGATTGAAGCAATTATCCACATCATTCAGATCAAATATGCTCTCATTAAATAAGAGCAGATGGTGTGGATAAAAATTGTAGCTTAAAGGCTATGTTCCTCATATAAGGCATATGAAAATAGATTGTTTCTTCTGTGCATTTATTTTAAAAGTCTACACCTTCCCTTACAGATGAGTTTATTTAAAATGTTAAATGGAAGCAGTAGTTATAACTTACATTTAATTAGTTTAAATTAATCTGTTCATTAATTTAGATTTTACTACCCCTTTGTACACTTTGTGAGTGTAGTTATTATAATAAAAATTTTAAAAACTACACCCACCAAATTTACCAGAGGGTAGTAAAATGAGTATATACTCTTACACCATTAATTAGAATACAAATGTTTTATCTGGGCTCCTGGCATCCCCTGCTGGAAGCTGTGAGTCTCTCAATGCCCTCCACCTTCCTCAGAAATACATAGATGTCTGGAAGAATGATACACAGGCACCAACAGATGTCAGAGTTTGTTGTTTCCAGAGTAACTGCAAACCACTTCCCCAAGAAAAAGTGCTCAGGTTAGATCCGAAGTGAAACAAGAGTGAGTAGGGGCAGGAGGCTCTGATTTTTACTGTGGTTAGGTGCTGCAGCCAGGGTGGTTTTCCTGCCTGGGTTGCTTGCCAATCAGCTTCAGGTGTGACGCCAAATATCATAAGGTGTGAGGAAGGGCTTGAATGTTGTTTCAAGTCAAACATCAAAAATGGTGTCAAATTTTTTTTTTTTAATTTTATATTCAGTGAATACATGTGCAAATTTGTTACATGGATATAGTGTGTGATGCTGAGGTTTGGGTTTCAGTTGAGCTCATCACCCAAATGGTGAAAATAGTATCAGATTCTTTTTAACCCTTGCTTCTCTCTCCCTGCCTGCCTTTCGAGTCTGCAGTGTCGGTTGCTCCCATGTTTATGTCCATGTGTACCCAATGATCAGCTCCCACTTACCCATTTTTAAGAGAACATGCAGTATTTCGTTTTCTATTTCTGTTAATTCACTTAAGCCTTCTGGGGGACACTTTGGAAATACACATCAAGAACTTGTGTAATGTTCACACTTTTTACATATTCTTAATTTTGGAAATGATTCTAATACAATAATCAAAAACATTCACAAAGATATTCATACGGAAGTTTATTGTGATATTGTAATATTACATGACAGACTTGAAAACAGTTTCAAAGATATCAAATTATACAATAATTAAATATGAAAATAGCATTATATTTTCTATAAATTATTAGTTTATATGCTTAATACATTGAATACCATCCAAATATTTACAATAAATATGGGATACTTTTAACTAAAGACAGAGCTCAAATTACAATCATGAATTAAATGAGAATATAAAAGCTTGTATGGACTATGGTGCCCCTCTATGCAAATAAATGCATATGTATTGTTTTAGAAGGAAATGGACTGTATTACTAGTGGTTATTCCATTTGGTTTGACCATGGATGCTTTTCATCCTCTATGTATTTTACATTGTTTTTTAAATTAGTAAATTATAAATATTTATTACATATGTAGAAGGAAATAGTTATTATTTTTTATTTTCAGAAATATATCACAGAATATCTTTTGAGTTAATCACAGTCTGATAATTTCTTATTGCATATTTGGGGAAAAATTTACAGTAATACCAAAGATACCTGGTTATTAGAAATATGCATGTACACTGAAAGCCTTATTTAAGATTAGAATCAAAGTATATTAGAGACAGTCTTCTTTTAATTTAAACCTAAAACTCAATGTTTGTTGTCTAGAAATTACTAGAACATGATTATATCAAGCTTCTATGCTTCTGAATAGGAATTCCATATTAAACAGAAAAATAGCTGAGGATGTGAAAGTAACACTTGGAGGCTCTGCTCAAATAGTTCTTCCTCTTTAAAAAATTTAAATTGAAGAATGTAGTCAATAAAAAGTAAATGGCTACTGAAAAATAAAATATGCAGTTTTAATTATGTGTTTCCTGAATGCTCAATTTCTAATTATTACTATAAGTCCTGGCACCAAAGCACTGGTTTTTGCTTTATTATCTTGCTTAGTGTATGTGCTCACCAGAAAGTATCATTCTGAACATAAGACACATGGGTTTTCTTTTCTTTCCTTTGTTCCTTACTTTGTCTCTCTCTCTATTTCTTTCCTATTTTATGATAACGCTTTGCAGGAAAGATGATTTGTGAAGTGGTTGTAATTAGTTTATAAACATATATTATATAAGTTATAAAACCAAGATCATCTGACAACATAAAACAATTTTAAAAATCTGCACAGATTTTTGAAACTGGCATTATTTTATCGGGATGCGTGTTCCCTGGACTAATGGTTTAATTATATTGAGTCTCAATTTCCTCATATATAAGATGAGAGCTATATTTGTCATACTTTTAGAAGGTTTGTGTATCACTTGGCTGCTTGGGTTCTTAACAATATTTAGGATATTTATTTGGTATTTAAGTTATAATGAGTTATAAGTTATAATGGATTTTTTATTCATATAACAAATATTTGCTGAGAACCTATCATATGTCAGGCTCTCTTCCAGTTCCCAGGGATGTAGCAGTGAAGAACACAGATGATGCCCATGCCCATTGAATGCACACACTATACAAATACTTTAACATGTTATTAATATTATTATGCTATCATTAACATTATTAAGGTAGTCATCAGAGTAAAGTAGAATATTATTTTCGATGTTTAGGGAGTATTTCCTAAGTTCAACTAGAACTCATTGCCGTAATACATACAAACTACTGCTAAAAATATATGCCAAATGATTTCATATATTTGCATGGGATAAAACGAAATGACTTCTTTACAGCTCTCAAAAAACATAATAACACTTTCCATTTCCTGATTCTCAGTGTAAACCTGTTAACTGGAATTAAAAATGCAGTGTGGTCTGAGAATTTTCTTAAAGAAGACATACTAAGTTCAATAAGTTTCCTTATAATAAATACGATAGAGAGTTTTATAGCTGTATTTCTTATGATGTGCTTGAAATAGGCCAATGGCACAATGGTAAAGTGTGAGTAAGATGAAGATAAACCTAAAAAGGCCCCTGAAAGTGGAAGTACATAACTATCTCATCGACTCAATGGAGAGACTCTAACCATAGGGATGTATGCTGCAGTCCACTTATGAACATTTTTTTTATCTGATGGCACATAAATATCACATAATTTCACATAAATATTTATATTCTCAGCTTTCCTCAAAAAATTGGAAGACATGGCAACATTTAGCCTATATTTATGCACAACCACCACATTCAGTGTATGAACAACTACTTTTCCCCTTAAACAACTCGTAAGTCCTCAAATTCACTTACTACCTACTGTTGTACATTCTGCATTCCAGCCCAACCACAGTAGGTCTTGAAGTTTGAAGTCATTCACCATATATAAGTATATACTTTTGCATATGTGATGGAATGTTTTGCTTTGTTTCATTCAAAAAACTTTCCTTAATGTTATTTCTTCAACTGTCATAAGAGATACATTTGGAGATTATATTTTCTAACAAATAATGTATTTATGTAATCAAAATGAACAATATAAATTTATGGTCAGATGTACTGGTTGATATCATTTCTGGAAATCTGAGGAGAGTGCCTGAACTTAATATTGCTAACAAGGCATCTTTATTGGTTCTAGCAACAGAGTAAAAAATGTAGACAATGCCAAAGTCTTCATGGAGTTTACATTCCAGTGACTAAGGCAGTAGATAAGAAAAATAAATACATTATATAATTTTAGATGAGAAATACTAAGACATTAAAGGAGAAAAAGAGGAAAGAGATGGCTTGAGGCCAAGAGTTCAAGACCAGCCTGGGCAACATGGTGAAATCCTGTCTCTACTAAAAGTACAAAAATTAGCTGGGCATGGTGGCACGTGCCTGTAATCCCAGCTACTTGGGAGGCTAACGCAGGAGAACTGCTTGAGCCTGGGAAGCGGAGATGGCAGTGAGCCGAGATTGCACCATTGCACTTCAGCCTGGGTGACAGAGTGAGACTCTGTCTCAAAAAAAAATAAAAATAAAAAATAAAAAAGAATGCCTATGAACAGGTTCTGTACCAATTTAAAGGCTCACAATTACTTCATTTCATTTTAGAGTCTCAAATAGTGGTTCTGCTATGAGCCCAGCCAGAGAATCTGAATCCATCAGAATCTGGCTATTCCCCAAAAGGCTTTTAATTGTTTCTTAGTCTGAGGGACTAAGAATATTCTTAGTCCAACATTCGTGTCCAATATGCAACACTTTGGAAATAAATTTCGGCCTTATGGGGTGATACCCAATATCCTCGTTTTCCCAAAAAACTAGGAACCTGAATTGTATTTTTATTGGAGTCTTCCCTAGTAGGGCTGGAAATTAATAGGTCATCTACATG
The DNA here is from genome assembly GCF_008728515.1 of Papio anubis. NCBI lineage: Eukaryota > Metazoa > Chordata > Mammalia > Primates > Cercopithecidae > Papio > Papio anubis. The sequence continues at coordinate 159,322,171 of NC_044979.1, forward strand.
TTGTAAGAAGGATCCATTAATTAACTGTAGTTCCCTTAACTCTTTTACCAATGCATTGTGGAAAATATGGTGACTGTCTTTAAAACCTTGGGAAAGAACAGTCCAGGTAGGCTGAGATGCAGCATAAGTATCTGCATCAGTTCATTCAAAAGCAAACATGCATTAGAGCCCTGGGTGTAAAGGTATGCAAAAGAAAGCATCCTTTAAATCTAATACTGTGAACACACAAGCACCTTCACGGACATGGGTTAACATCATGTAAGAATTACGACCTATTTTGTGGACTGGAACTACTGCTTTATTACCTGCTCTCAGATTCTGAACAAATCTATATTCCCTATTTGGCTTCTTTACAGGCAAAATGGGGGGTGTTTCATGAAGACTGACAGGATTGTAGTAATTTATACTTTATAAAACTTTATTATCAGGACCTGGATGCCCCTCCAAATCTCAGGTCTCAAAGGATATTGTTTTTCCATGGATAATTAACACTGGGTTTTAAAATAACCTGGATTAGGGTACATTAACAGCTCTACCAGAAACTTCCATGTCCCAAACAGAGGAGTCTACTTGAGAGGCAACACGTGGAGAAAGATAGGTCTTTTCCTGTGGGAAGGCATGAGCTTAGAGGTAGGAGAAGTGTTGCTTCCTGCCCTGTTGCCTTTTCACGAGGCTTTCAAAATTGAACTGTGGCTTGTAATTGGGAAAGTAAATCTCTTCCCAGTAAATGAATAGGGCACTCAGGCATACACAAGAACTTGTGGTAAAATGTATAGCCCTCCATGATGAAACCAAGGGGGTGGTGACTCTCCGAAATTTTGGCTGTTCATTAATCTTCCTTGTGGTATAGGAGCAGGAAGACAGTGGCCCTGAGAAATGGATTAGACCTGAGAAGGTATCTCCCATTTCCAATAAGAACTCAATATTTTCACCTGCCACATCAAGGGTTACCTGATGCTCTTCTGTGAAGAGGATTTGGTATCCAGTGAGAGCTGTGGGGAACATCAGGCCCTGTCAGTCCTGTTTTCTCTGCAAGTATGAGTTTGGGTAGCCAAGGCTCCCTTTGGAGCCTGAGGCAATCCTCCCTCCAGTGGCTCTCTTGTTCCAGAAGGCACTCTGATTCTGTCCCAAGGGCTGACGAGCTGGGGGCTTTTGTCTGGACATCCTACATGTCACTCTCACCACACTTTCTTAGGATGGGTAACACTGAATCTGCAGGGGATTTAAAGCAACTGCTAACAATTTTACTCTTTGGCTATTTTTCTTTTTTTGGCTACATTTGCACTCTTGGGCTATTATTTTTCTCTTCCTCTGCCCGTCCTTATTGTTGTAAACCACAAAGACTATGTTAAAAGTTGTCTCATCGGGGTTTATTGTGCCACTGCTGCCTTTTATAACTTTCTCCCAATGTCAGGGGCAGACTTTGTAATAAAATATATGCCAAGGAGAGCTTGTCCTTCTGGGCAGTTGGGGCCTGCATTAGAAGACTGTCTCAGTGCCTCAACCAAGCGACCCTGTATTAGACCATTCTTTCATTGCTATAAAAATATACCTGAGACTGGGATGTTTATAAGAAAAGAAGTTTAATTGGCTCAGGGTTCTGCAGACTGTACAGGAAGCATGGCAGCCTCTGCTCCTGGGGAGGACATAGGGAGCTGTTATTCATGGTGAAAAGTAAAGTGGGAGCAGGCACCTCACATGGTGAAAGCAGGGGCAGGAGAGATGGGGAGTGCCACACACTTTTAAATGACCAGATCTCGTGAGAACTCACTCACTATCCTGAGGAGAGTACCAAGGGGATGGTACTGAACCATTCATGAGAAATTCGTTACCATGATTTAATCACCTTCCCTCAGGCCCTGCCTCCAACACTGCAAATTACAATTCAACATGAGATTTGGGTGGAGACACAGATTCAAACCATCAGGCCCTGAAACACAGTGATATTTTTATCTTTTCCCTAAGTGATATTCTAATCTTGTCATAATTAACTGACTTAACCACACACCATTTATACCTTCTATTAAATAAATTAGCATGTGAGTTCTGCATTCAAGATCTTGGGGGCTGGGTGCAGTGGCTCACATCTGTAATCTCAGCACTTAGGGAGGCCGAGGTGGGCAGATCATGAGGTCAAGACATCAAGATCATCCTGCCCAACATGGTGAAATCCCATCTCTACTTAAAAAATATAAATATTAACTGGGTGTGGCAGCGCATGCCTGTAGCCCCAGCTACTTGGGAGGCTGAGGCAGGAGAATCACTTGAACTTGGGAGGCAGAAGTTGCAGTGAGCTGAGATCGTGCCACTGCATTCCAGCCTGGTGACACAGCGTGACTCTGACTCAAAAATAAATAAATAAAAATAAAAATAAAAATAAGATCTTAGGGACCTTTCTGGTAATCCCACTAGGGGTCTGGATCTGGAATTGCATCTGCCTTCTTAAGATAAATAGCATGGCCTTGGTTTGAGCAGCTGTTTCATCTACATGTTCATGGAGAGTAAACAAAAACCTTTGTTTCTTCTTTATGGTACAGCAATGAAACAATAGTATCTGTAAGTCATACCAAGTTAAATCAAAGAACACAGTCAACCTAACAAACTCCTCTATAAACTTCTCTGGATCCTCCAAAAACTGGACAAATGTCTCTTTGCATAAAGTCAAATCAGACACAGATGGACGGGTGAGTGTCCCCTCTGCCCCCCTCCAAAATTGGAGCTTCGCCTGGGAGGGTTCTTTGCTTCACTCAGGAAAGAACTTATGAGTGAGCCGTTGGTAAAAGAAAGCAGGTATACTGAAGCACTGCAATACACACTGACTGCTCCTTATAGAGCAGGGCAAACCCATAGGTGATGTGCCCAGAGTAGCAGCATACAAGCTGCTGGCTAGCAGTATTTACACTCATTTTTAATTATATGCAAATTAAGGGGCAAGTTATTCAGAAATCTCTAGAGATGAAGCAGTAACTTCTGGGTGTTGCTGTGGCATTTGTAAACTGTCGTGACTTTGATGGGAGGGTCTTATGTGCAGTGAGAGCAACCAGAGTTTGCCTTCTGTGCCATTTCGCTGGTTCCAGTTTCTTTTTTCCATTCTGTCAGGACCAGGAAATAAGTCCTGCCAATCTCCTACTCTGTTTCCATTAGCTCTTTCCCATTCTTTTTTTTTTTTTTTTTTTTTTTGAGACAGAGTCTTGCTCTGTCACCCAGGGGAAGATAAGATCTCTGCTCACTTCAACCTCCACTTCCCAGGTTCAAGCGATTCTCCTGCCTCAGCCTCCTGAGTAGTTGGGACTACAGGTGTGTGCCAAGACACCCAGCTAATTTTTGTATTTTCAGTAGATATGGGGTTTCACCATGTTGGCCAGGCTGGTCTCAAACTCCTGACCTCATGTGAGCCACCCGCCTCAGCCTCCTAAAGTGCTGGGATTATAGGCATGAGCCACCACACCCAGCCTCTTTCCAGCATTTAAATATTCTTCCTGCTTTTGTTCCAGCAGAATTGAATTCAACCTCTTTCTGTTATTGAAATTGTTTTGAATAAAGTCTTCCTTGCCTGTTTCACTTATCGGCAGCAATTTTCTTTGAAAAGCAAACAAAATGACAAATGCCATTGCAAATATATTCTCAACATCTGATTCAACTGGACATGTTTTAAACTATACATTAACCAAGGCACTTTCATGACCAGCCAGATATATTGGAAGCATGAAGTCTCTGGAAGTACAAGAAGGTCTTTGACAAATCCTCAGGGTGTTTTTGTAGTAAGCTACTTTGCTCAGTGTTCTAAAGCATGACCTTATGGTGAAAGCTGGTAAGAAGCAAATGCACGTTGTTAGTCTGGAGGACCACTGGGATTTTAAAAAGGTATTTATTTTATGTTTTGTAATAATCAAAATGTTAATATTGATAATATTAATAACAATACCAGCTAAAGTTAACCTGCACTAATTACATCTAACCCTCACAACTTGTTTTGAAGAATTTTTTTTTTTTAGATTTTTTCTTGTTTTATTGTTATACTTTAAGTTTTGGGGTACATGTACAGAACGTGCAGGTTTGTTACATAGTTATACATTTGCCATGGTGGTTTGCTGTACTCATCAACCCATGCTCTACATTAGGTATTTCTCCTAATGCTATCCCTCGTCTACCCCTACCATCCCCACAGGCCCCGGTGTGATTTTTTAAACTATTTTACCGATGTGGAAACTGAAACAGGGAGATTAAAAACAAAGCATTAATTTAGTTAAGTCACTATTTCCATAAAAACATGTTTCTGAGTTGCAGCATAGATCTTCCAGTAATACTCTCTGCTCTTTTATTTGTGAAATCACTTTCCAGTAAGGTATTAAGGACTATATTCAATAACACAACAGTGTTTACCCAGATCTATTTCTGAAATTCAGTCAGGTATATGACATCGGCTCAAAATTCCTTAGCAATCCATGAACCAGCATGTGTGGTCATGAGTTACATAGCTTGTTTGATAAGGGAATTAGAATTTCACAAGAACAACTGTTGTCTTCTACAAGCCAGCCTGCAGAAGATTCTTTTTACACTTGACAGAAGGTAGCTGGGTAAATGTACATTGTTCTAACTTTTTAAATCATGATTTTTCTCTTGGTTTCCTAAAGGAAAGCACAAATTTTAAAAACTAAGGCACTCATTAGATGCTTAAAAATTAATAAAGAATACATAGGCACAATTGAATTACTATGTATTGGAAGATTATGAATATTACTGGATTATAATATAAAATAGACACCATTAATATCTGCATTTTACATAAAAGGGAATTAGGTGACTGTGGTCACTTAGCTAATAGATGTAGGATTTAGGATCCAGATCCATGTATACTTAATTTTAATTTAATGTTTTACCTAATGCCACTAATGAAGGAAAGATCATTTGAAAAGTATAGAAAAGAGTCTCAGCAATTGTTGGTGAATTAAATTTATAAGATTAATTTATAAGATGAAGGAAAAATATGGCATTGATCAAAAATTTTTTCTAAAAGGAATGGGAATACAGATGTCAGAGGCAAAGCAAATTTTACCCAGCATTTTATGAAACTCCCATAGGCAAAAATTTAAACAGACAAGAGATTTGATTCCACAATTCTAATATTTAGGGTGTAAAACACAATGTAAAATATAGCTATGAATAAATATTTAGGAAATTTCAGTATAAATTATGATGAATACCACCGTAAAAGAAAATTTCCAAAAGGCAACAGAAAAAGGATAAAATCAACAAGAACTACTATTGTGCAATGCATGCTTTCTTTCTCAAAATATAATGCTTTCTTAAGAAAAGATACATTTTTTTCTTACTATGCTGTATGACTCTTTTCACAATCCTTAATAAATTTAAAGAAATACAACACATAAAAACTAGGAAATAATACAGCTTAAATTATGTCCTTTTGAATTTGAAAGTCCTTCCCCTTCAGCTATAGATTTTTAAACCTCCATTAGAGCAGATGCAAAATATTATATTGAATATTAACTGTTTTATTCCAATAATCTTTCAATTCTTGGATAGACATCTCATTCTTTATGGAAATAAATATGTTTAAAATCTATTTTAAAAATTGAAGTAACTTGCTTATAAACACCAGTAGAAGCAAATTATTTCCTTCCTTCAATTCAGCGTTTATAAATAAAATGTAAGGTTCGTAAACACTGTGAGTGCGTTTGAAACATTAGGGAATTTCACCAGCTTGTAGAAACAAATAACCGATTGACCTAAGTGTCAAAAATAATCTGCAGCCCAAAAGATGTCAAAGTACTCTTTAACTGAATTTCCTTTCTCCATGCTTACATTTAATAAGCTTCCGACAAAAGCTAAAGAAGAGCCAAGAAAATCTGCAGTTTATGTGTTCCTAAGCATTTGTAACGGAAAAAGAAAAGGATTCAACTCAAAATCAACCATTCTGAGCAAACTATCGCAAGAACAGAAAACCAAACACCGCATGTTCTCACTCATAGGTGGGAACTGAACAATGAGAACACAGGGACACAGCAAGGGGAAGATCACACACCGGGGCCTGTTGTGGGGTCAGGGGAGGGGGAAGGGATAGCATTAGGAGATATACCTAATGTAAGTGATGAGTTAATGGGAGCAGCACACCAACATGGCACATGTATATATATGTAACAAACCTGCACATTGTGCACATGTACCCTAGAACTTAAACTATAATAAAAAAATTCAAAAGTCTAATACTTACTCTTAAACTACCATCAAAGCATATGCTGAAATTATCTTCATATCTCATTATTTCAAGGCATTTACATTGGGAAAAAAGGAAAATAAATCAGACAGACATCAAGGATAGTTCTGAATTCACATTTACCAGAAATATTTTAATAATGACCCTGACACCCAGCATGTATTGAACCAAAACTGAAACACAAACCAAAGCCAACCTTTTAAGCATCAAACTAGAGTACCTTATTTTGTGTATATGTATATATAATGTATATTTATGTTAAACAATATTTATATTATATATTTATTGATACAATATACATCAACGACTCTAAACCTTCTGAACTCTGTGCAATTTTGCTCATTCAATGGACATATGCCACTATATGGAGATATCTTTCATTGACACACCTTGAGGGGGATAAGACACTATCAGTATCTGCTGGGCAAATGCAAAGGATGCTTTTAAATATTCTACAACGCACAGGACAGCCGCTGAAGAGAAAATATTACCTTGTCCACAATGTTAATAATGCCACATTAGAAAATCCTGATATTTATTATATATATGTTGAATATTTAATATAAATTTATATATATACATGTATAATTATTTAATTTATAATAAAAATATATATTGCATATTAAACTGTATGGGGCTTCACTAAGATACTATGTTTCATTTTATATAGGTGTTGTGGGACCTCTCTATTTGCATATTATAAACTGAGAACATAGCAAGATGATGGAAGAGTCTTCTGTTTTTCTCCACCAGAAAACCTGCTCTGGTTTAACTGGAACTTAAACTAGATGACTGCTTTCAGAGGGAGTCAAGCATTACAGACATAATCCTGCAGTTCCTAGAATATGAAGATCTAATGGACTCAATAATAACTGAAAATCAGGATGAACAAAATATTGGGAATATTGTGAAGAATGATCAACATAAACTAAAAATCAAAATAGTAAAAATTCAAGTTGGAGAGCTCAATGGTAAGAAAGGCAGGAAAATTGGGGAAATAGAAGAGAAACTATGAGAAAAGTGTAAGGTAATGACATAAAAGAATATAATAAAAATAATTCCTGTCTTTTAGATCTGGCATTTTTGGAGAGGAAGTAATCACTGTGAATATTTGTATATTTGAAAACAATGAACAACCTATATAAATTTGGGGCATAAATAATAGCAAATAAAGTAGAGTTTGTGTAGCTATGCCATCATTGAATCAATAGTCATAAATGCTCAGTTTAGCACCTTTCTAAGGATTATAGGCATGAACCACCATAATGGGCCCAGGTTGTCATTTTGAAATATCACTTTTATACATGATACGTGGATAGAATTCCATTATAGTAGCTGATTGCCAAACTAATTTGATCAATAGGATGTCCACAACAACATTATCTACTGTGTTACTATATCTTATATTGGACTATTTTTATAAAAATGGGGACAATGGAACTACTTAGATAATCCAGGTAATTAGTAATGCCTCTTAATAGACTGTAAAGAAAGAAATGTGTTTTCACCTACTAATGAAGATTGAAACTATAGAAGTTGAATAAAATAGGTTTACAATAGTAAAGTGAACATTTCCATTGCATTTTTATAATGGTAATAGGTAAAATTATCCAACATAATACAAGTGGTATTCAGACTTTTTACATGAATGTGTTTTAATGTTAGAATGTAAAGCATGGTAGAGTAAATCTGTGGGCCTGTGAATATAGATCACAGGTGACAATTCATGCTATTTTCACCAGTGAAAAGCTAAGGGTAAGCTTCTACAAAGAGTAAATACTAGGATGAAATAAGATTTCCTATTTTTCTTTCTTTAAAAAAGGAAATTATAGGCTAGTTACACTTCCAGTTGGATGAGTCTATACACCTGGGCAGGATAGCAACCATTCGATATCATGTGATTCTTTGGGGTTTAATTTTAGAGAAAAAGAGAGCTAGTTTCACTAAGCTTCTCCAATCATATTGTGGCATAGATATTACAGTGTACTTAGGCATACCTGAGTTTTCAGCCAAGTTAATGGCTGGGGTGGCAGGGAAAGAAAGTAATATGACTCTGTGGAAAATTTTCCTATATGAGAAATATTACCTGTACATTTTTATTATGACATATATCATAATGTTTGGGAAATAATAATACCAACATAATTATTACTAACTACCTCAAAAAACAGAATATTTTAATTACTGTTTAGAAACAATTCAACACCAGAAGCCCTTTCTTTCTATATTCCCATTCCAGTCACACAAAGGTTAACATTGTCCTGAATTATATGTTAAGCATATTCTTCTCTTTCTTACATTTTAAACGTTAATGTTTGTGTTGTTAAAATAGATATATGTTTGTTTTAGGACTTTATATAAATGGAAACATATAGTATTTATTTTTTGACTTGATATGTTTGTTCAATGTTATCTACAGAGAAAAATCCATGTTCAATTACACTTTCATTTTCTGAACTATATAGTATTCCATTCCAACATAACATATCCAATCATTCTGCTATGAATAAACATAATACATTAGTTCGTAGTGCTTAGAGTTCTTGAATGAATATGCTAAGGAGAAACATTTCTGAATGCGGGATAATGGCATGTTTACATTTAATAACATTTTGATTTCCAAGGTTTTTTCTTTGTGTTTTACAAAGTGATTGAGAGTGTCTGTTACTGCATTACCTCACTAATCATGTGGTAGGGTTAGACCTGTAATTTTGTTCACTTTTGTAGATTATGTAATGGAATTTCACTGACTTTACTTGAATTTCTCTATTACTGATTTAAGCTGAGCTTATATTTATTTGATTATATCAGATGTAAAAGTGCCTCTTCATACAATTTATACATTTTAAAAATGTGAGTAGTCTTTTTTTATTTGTAGGATATTTTATTTTATTCTCAATATTAATTATCTTTTGGTCATATTTGATGCAGCTATCTTCTTCCTGATATAGCTTGAAATTTTATTTTCTTTGATATATATCTTAATTTAAATGCATAATTACAAATATATATAATTACTGTTTATATGACCATGTTTGTACATATTATAAGTATAGTCAATTTTCATAACTTGTGACTCCAGTATTTGTGAATTCACTTACTAAAACTTATTTGTAACCCTAAAATTATTACTCATTGTTTCTTCATGGTCATTTGCAGACATTTGCAGATCAGTGAAAACTTTGACATGTTCAATGTGTGCATTCCCACCAGAGTTTGAACTAGGTGACTGTCTGCCTGCCTTCCTGTTCCAACTCATATTGTAAAAAAGTGTTTTGTTTATGTTCTAGTTAGTGGCAATATTTTTACAGTTTTATGCCTTTTGTTGCTGATTTCTCTGTTTAACATGACCCAAACATAAATAGGAAGTATGTCTAGTGTTCCCAAAGGCAAGAAAGCTGTGTGTGCCTTATGGAGAAAATATGTTACATAAGCTTGGTTCAGGCATGATAAGTTGTTGGTCATGAGTTTAATGTTAATAATCCAACAATATATATTAGATAAAGTGTCTTTAAAGAGAAACACACATAAGTTATGTATTAATCAGTTGATGAAACCTTTGTGATTAGAGGCTCATGGAAAACTAACTCTGTATTTCTCCTAAGAGAAGTGGCTCAATGTTTGCTAATCCAACGTTCATGGCAACTTCGTAGAATGTAAGTTTCACAAATAATGAAAATAGACTCTCTCTCTCTTTCTCTCTCTCTCTCTCCTCTCTCTCCTCCCGTATATGTGTGTGTCTGCGTGTGTGTGTATATATATATGTATATATGTGTTTGTGTGTATATATCCTTTTGAATATATTTGTATGTATATATGCAAAAAACAAAGGAAATGCAGTGGGATCTTGGGACCTACTTAGTTGGCCAAAAACCTGAGTGTCTATATTTTGTACACTTGTATTCCATTTGTAGCATAACAGTAAGTAGCAGCACATTGATTAGTAAGATTTCAGAATATTGCTGGAAATGATGATCTCTTTTATGTCTTTTTAAGTATGAAAATCCCTGCACTCTCAAGCTAACAATAGCTATTATTAGAAAAACTACTAATTGTTTTGAGAACATTGTATTCAGCATTACATTTCAAAGTATATCAACTCTTGCTGATATCATATCTAAAAAACACCAAAAGAAAACACTTTCTAAAATATGGTACATAAAAACTACTTACCATGAACTTTCTTTTCATTTATCAAAGTCATGTCCTTTTCTAGACATAAGCAGCTGGCATTATTGTTTCCCCGGGGGCATACAAGCAGAACACGATCTGAAGCCAGATGAAAAATAAAGGTACTTATCCAAGTGGAAAATATGGCAAGTGTGTACATTATTCATGACACCAATTAGTTCTTGAATCAACAAATATGGTAAAATGTTTTCAAAGGTAGAGAGCTATAGAGGCCATGCATATACACATAAAACCAAATGGAAACCTTACAAGATTGATCTGCATAATTTAGCCCAAAATAGTTATTTTATTTGAATATCAATGACTAAATAAAACAGAAGTTACAGTAGCATCATTTTCCTGTAAGTCATAATATTTTTTGTTTGAGTGAATAAACTAAATATATAGTCAATGAAGAATTCCTCTTTTAAGTATTTAGGGTTTTGTTGTTGTTGTTTTCTCATGGAAAAAATTCAACTAGACAATCCAATGAGGAAGCTGATTCTTAGAAGAAGTTTGATCAAATCATCTATTGGAAAGTGTAGTGCTGCAATTAAAAATTATTTCATCCAGAATAAAAAATTTGCATTCATCTCACTAAATCAGGATACGTAAGAATTTATTGAAATGCAAGATTTGCATTAGATTACTTTAGCTTTCTTTATAAAGCAAATTACTGTCGAATTAAATATATTTGATACAGTATCGCAAAAATTACATGGGACATTTTAATTTTCAAAACATAATATTCTTTCAGTCTAAAGAATATTAATTAGCATAAGACTTAACATTGCCATTCACTTATTTAAATTTACCTATTTAATCAGATATATTTAATCAAGTTGCATATGAATACTTAATTAAACTTGTTTTGGTTAACATCCTGGCTTAGAGAGGAGTTGGATTTCTAAATATTGCGTTTATGCAAACATAAAATGATTATATTCATATCTAGAGTAACTTCTAATTTGTCTATCCAAATCCATTTTACATTCACAATTTTTTAAAGCTGAAATATCTAAAACAAAAAACATTTGAAAATTAATATTTTGGTTATTTTAATACAGAATATTCAGTCATTAAATTAAGCTTGAGAAGAATAAGTAATACTCAGGATTTTTATTATATATTTAATATATATGTAATGAGCAGGAGAAGAGAGATCCTAAGAGAGACAATAAATAAATTAAAAATAATATAATTTTTAATGATTTTTTCTTTATATTTTCTTCAATACCCCAAATCTTCTCACACAAACTTGAATTACATTTTTGTAGAAAAGTTTAAATTCTTAAAATATTTTAACTTTATGATGAATAATAATAAATTCATTATTTTCTGTGTCCCATACACACACACATAGACACAAAGATCTGGAAAAAGCTAAAAGTACCCTTGGCTTAGTCCATCCATGCTGCTATAACAAAACCTCATAATCTGGGTAGCTTATAAACAACAGAAATTGATTTGTTATAATTCTGGAGGCTGGGAAGTCCAAGATCAAGGAATCTGCTGATGAAGTGTTTGTTGAGGATCCATTTCCGGATCCATAGAAGGTGTCTTCTAGCTGTGTCCCCATATAGTGAAAGGGACAAGGTAGTTCTCTGGTTCCTCATTTATAAGGATGCTAATTCCATTCATGAGGGTTCCATCCTCATTACCAAATCATCTCCCCCAAATCTCCATCTCCTAATACATCATCTTGGGGGTTAGGATTTCAACCCATAAATTTAGAGGGGTCACGAACATTCAGACCAAAGTATTTCTTAATAAGGCACATACCATTTCCTGACTGGAAAGCTGTTAGTTTTTCACGAGAAAAATCAATATTTCCATAGGAAGAGGCAGTGGCTAGAACACATGCAACAGGTTCAAGGCCAGAAAACAAAAGTATTATTCATGGCCACTGATTGGAGATTCAGTAGTTGCCCTGCATGCATGCATAAGGATCAAGCATTTCATTGGAAATACATTTATTTTTGATGCTTTGGTAAAACCATCACTTAATGGGAAGGTTGGGTTTTCCTGACAATTATTTTATGGTTAATAATTTTTTATATAACACATAGTGTTGGAGGACATTTACATATTTTCAGTACAAAAGTCTGTAAAGCCTGGATTCCAACTCTGTTCATGCTGTCTCTTCTACCAAGGAAATAAAGAGATGGAAAAGAAAACCCTAGTAATAAAAAGCAGAGGGTTACCTGGAAGAGTAACAACACAAAGAAAGAAGAGTGAGGCTGGATCGCCAACAAAGGCCTGAGTGGGGAAGCCATATTTTAGTTTGATGAGCTTCCTCCAAAAGCAGTATATGAAGATGCTACTGAATGTGCTGGTTACGTTTATCTTCTCAGTGCAGCACATCGCTATCAGTTTCTCACCTGCCAGAACAGGTGTCCTCTATGAAGAGTTGTTTTATACACATACATTTTATGTAACTTTCTTATTAAAACTTGAATTACATTTTTGTAGAAAAGTTTATATTCTTAAAATATTTTAACTCTATGATGAATAATAACAAACTCTTTTTTTCTGCCTCACATGTACATATACACAAACAGAAATACATGGAAAAAGCTAAAAGTACCCTTGCCTTAGTCCACCTGGGCTGCTAAAACAAAACCCCATAATCTGGGTAACTCATACACAACAGAAATTTACTTGTTATAATTCTGGAGTCTGGTAAGTCAGTAGTCAGTTTACTTCTCCAGGTCCTCTTTAACACAGTTTTTCTTCATTCTGAGTGACAGGGACAACTAATATTTGATTTGAAGAATATTTAGCAAGATGGAAAAATCAAATATCAATCTCTAAACTTTCTAGGTTGCTGTGGAACTATACTTTTCAGAAACAGCAGTCTCATATAATACAGGACTTGAGGAAAACGTTGCTTTATTATCTAGAATAACTTGGATACTTCTCTGCTGTCAAAGAGAAATAACCTCTGGGAAATGTTTCCCATCTTAGTGGAAATAATAATATGTTAAATATCTCTCAGTTGTACCTGGAAACTTGACATCGTTAAGAGCTTATCTTTTAAAGCAAAAGAAGTTGCATTCCACTGGCATTCACCTGTAATAAATACTAACTGCACTGAGTATTACTTGAGAAGACGGAGAGTTAGATCACATGTCCAAATCTCTTCTCTTTTAATGTACTTAAATTAATAAAACTGCTGAACAAAGAGATGAAAATTTTATCCAGACTAAAACTGGAAAAGGACTTTCTGATATCCTACAGATTATGAAATACCTATGTGTATAATGAAATCTGGAACAAGCTCATAGAGGATACCAGGAGCTAACAAATGACTGTCTGGAAGTGGAGTGCCATGGTCTTATCAGCACATTGAAGAGATATTGAAGGACTCCCTTATTAATATTTTGAAAATCACAGAGCAGCCCTGACTGAAGGAGAAGAAGTCAATCATCCAAAAGATTTTTTTGTTTGTGTGTTTTGATTCGATATCCTGAAAAAAAA